>NC_068378.1:530507-602949 GCF_023724105.1 Carassius gibelio
GCTGCCAACCCCGTCAGTGGGGTGGTACCTCCAGAGTGTTGTAGGTTACCGCACCTGTTAACATTGCTGCTCACTCTTTGGGGGAAATGTTCACACATCTGCCTGTGTGTGTGATGTGACAACTAGTTACATAGCAACAATCACTGTGGCCTTGATGCATGCTTGCAAAGGGCTTTATTTTATACAGATTTTCCTAGCCTTGAGATAAAGCTCGCTATACCAAATATGTTTGTGAAATAATGCCTTTTACAATGTGAGCAGCTCTTGAGATTCACAAAATGTCACATTGTTACATTTATTAAACTGCAGTTTGTCTTCCTTCTCATAAAAGCATTTACTCTCAAATGTAACATGATCTGCCTGAAGCTTTTCAGCATAGCAAAGACAGCTTCTGCAGAATCTCAAGGAAGACCATGAGGAAGAGTTCCCAGCCTCTATTGAACCACTGAAATGGATTTAATTCAACTACTGGACTCTCCATTGGTCACTGATAAAATTTATTGACCATTTCTGTGTAGGTGTCTTACCATGTGTTGAGTCAGGTAAAGGCAAAATATCAAGTCACTGACCTGGTAACAGCCTCAAATGACTCTGCAAGGACTTATGGCATGGTGATGTGTGGGGTAAATGACAAGTTTGTCCTTTGGCAGTTCTGCAGACACAATAGTCACTGCCCAAATCGTTTGACAATTGTTGTGTGTGTTGTGTGTGTGTGTGTGTGTGTGTGTGTGTGTGTGTGTGTGTGTGTGTGTGTGTGTGTGTGTGTGTGTGTATATATATATATATATATATATATATATATATATATATATATATATATATATATATATATATATATATATATATATATATAAACAGCAACAAAAACTAAACTAAAAGAAAAAAAAAAAGTATTTAGCAAATGTAAAAAAAAAAAAAAAAAAAAATGTGTAGAGACATGAGGTGACATGTTTGAATGAATCACTACCATTTATGAGATTAACAGCTTAGGCAGAGAATAACATTTTCAGTACGTAATGACTTAAATTTTGCTTTGTTTCTCTCTCTCTCTCTCTCTCCTCTCTCAAAAAAAGAAGCTATTATTGTCAGGGTTTTGCACTGTCACTTTTTTTTATGTTTCTTGTGTCTAGTGTCAGCACATGGACTTGTTAGTTATTTTCTCGGCCATGTGCTCTTTTAGCCCCTCCTCCTTTGTTTCCTCTTTACCACACCCTAGTTGGTCTAACTGTGCTCACCTGTCCCTCATGTATTTTCCTCCCTATTTACAGTGCACCCTATATTTTGTTTTTGCTGGTCCATTGTCATTCTCACCCCCTCTGTCTGTGGATGTGGCTGAATATGTGTCCATGTCTCCCTGTCTGGTTGGTCTTGTGCCCTTGTTTTGTCTAGCCCTTGTGATTCTATGTTCTTGTCTTGCTCCTTGTTTTTAGTAATTTGTTTGTTTTTGCCCTTTGCTTTCATTTGTAATATTCATTTAGTTTTCTAGTCTTGATTCTTGGTTTAGTTTGTTCATTCTCTTAAGTTGGTTAAATTGGTAATTTCTTATTTTGTTACTTTACTTTCATTAGCTCATTGGTTTGTATTCTTTTATTTTTATAGGAGCTTTGTCCTGTCTAGTCTTGTGTTCGAGTTCCTGGCCTGTCCCCATGTGTCCTGCCCTGGTTCTACCAGCCTGGCATCCGGTCTGTCTCCAGAGTCAGTGGTCAACAAGTTTCTGAGCTTTGCTCTATGGTGCCACTTCACTATCGGCCCAGTCTTGATGCCCCCTCTGTTGCCCAAGTATTCTGCCAGTTGTTTTCTGAAGCCTTCCCAGTGGCCTTCCCCAGCTGTTCCATTTATTGGGTCCCTGTTGTGGTACCTGTTGTGCACTTCACTACCTCTAGGATCAGTCTGTCTTGTCAATGAAACCTTGTTATCTCACTGCAATTGGGTCCTCCCTCCCAGATCCCTGACAATTAGATAATTAATGTAGTCATATAGTCAACTTTTTTTATGTCTGGAGCTTGATTAGCCACCATGAATTGTCATTTAACAGTAGAAAGTACGAGGGTGGGAAAATAATGACCTTAATTTGTATTATTTTTATTGTGGGGTATAATATTATTTTAAATTTCACCTGTAGCTACTGTTATCGCATTTCATGTTAGTGTCAATTTCAAATATTGCACAGAGCTTAACATAAGTTACTTTATAGCTATCACCCATATATATATATATATATATATATATATATATATATATATATATATATATATATATATATATATAGGAAAAAGGAGGTTAGGTGTTCCTTTTTTCTTTTTGCAAACTAACTGAAAGTGCAAACAGAGCGGAAGGCACATCCTTGTTTACAAATTAATGAATAATTCACAAATAGTTCATCACTTATTTAAAAACTTGTGTTGTACTCAATGTTGTACACAGGAAATGGCAGGATGGGTGCTCGTATAAAGTAGATAAATAAATAAATCCAGTAGATTTTCATTTCAGAAATGCTATTGTGTCAGGTTGGTCGCTATATACAATATATGGATACATGTACTGACTAAACGTATTCAGCTATGTCTACAATCCTTGTTTGTCACACTTATGTTATGCTGCTAGAGTCACGACAAATGAAAATTGCTGTTTTCACAGACAGGTTATGTGGGTAGGAAGGCAAAAAGGGATGTATGAATCTAACATTATTCTAACACAACTGAATCCCTGGACAAGTAATGTGCCTTAGGTCCTGAATACAGCAAAAAAAAATAATAAATAAATAAAATGTTTAGTTCTTCGCGTTTAGTTGAGGTCATCAAATTAGGCTCTTTGAAGTATTTCTACTTTATATATTTATGTATTTTTTTATTGAGTTGTTATTATATATTAGCTTGTAGTCGTATCATCAGCAACTGGATGAATGAAATGGTTGATTTGGGGTTTTTGTTTTTTGCAGGTCTGCTTCAGGGAAGAAACTTAATTCAGTTTAATAAATGTTGAGTTGAACTTGCACAATGAAAGGGTCATGCTGGACTGGTGCTTCTTTAAACATAACCATGAATTTAAATTAAGTAAGTCTAAAGAGACTGTAAATCTAGATAATGACTGCTGACACTGAAAGTGAGATAATTTGTGTTTTTACTTTCCTAGTACTGTACGCACAGTACCAAAAATCCTCCTTTTGAAACAATGTTAATTAAAAACAAGCAGAACACATTTCTGTGCAAATCCTTTGTAAAAATAAACAAATAAATAAAAAAATGGTACATCATAATCAGAATAATCTTTATTGCCAGGTATGTTTTTGCATAAATGAAATTTGTTTTCATGACAGAAGCTTCCGCATTGCAACAAAATGACGGCAACAGAACAAAAACACAGATAATAATAATAAAAAAAAATAATAATAATAATAATAATAATAACATTAGAACAAGGAAACAAGGAATAACAATATACAAATTAACAATTGTATGTGCAGGTATATTACAATAGACAGTTTTTGTATGTACAGGTATAGTATGTGCAAATTTTAAGTGTAGACTAAGTATGTGTGTTTGATAAATAAGTGCATGAGTGTATAAATAGTATTGTGTGTTCCACAGTTATTGCCGAGTGTTCATGAGATAGATTGCCTGAGGGAAGAAACTGTTCCTGTGTCTGAGCGTTCTTGGTGCTCAGAGCTCCGTGGCGTCGATCAGATGGCCACAGTTCAAAGAGGGAGTGTGCTGGATGTGAGGGGTCCAGAGTGATTTTGCTAGCCATGTATGAGTACAGTTCTTGAAGAGAAGGGAGGGTTGTACCAATGATATACTCAGCAGTCCGGACTACCCTCTGTAGTCTTCTGAGGTCAGATTTGGTAGCTGAGCTAATCCAGACAGTTATAGAAGTGAAGAGGATGGATTCCATGATGGCAGAGTAGAACTGTTTCAGCAGCTCCTGTTGTAGGTTGAATTTCCTTAATTGGCGATGGAAGTTCAACCTCTGTCGGGCGTTTTTTACAACGGAGTCAATGTGAGTGTCCCACTTTATGTCCTGAGAAATTGTGGTGCCCAAGGACCTGATTGACTCCACTTCAGTGCTGTTCTGTTTGCTCTGTTGGCTTTAGGAGGATCCAGCAAGGGTCCAGTGATGTCTATCAGGTGGGCCAGCACATGTTTTTCAAAATACTTCATGACCACAGACGTTAGAGCCACAGGCCTGTAGTAATTTAGTCCTGTAATTTTTGATTTCTTTGGCATGGGTATGATGGTGGAGCGTTTGAAGGATGAAGGCAATACGCACAGCTCCAGTGATCCGTTGAAGATCTGTGTGAAGATGGGAGCCAGCTGGTCAGCACAGGATTTCAGACAGGCTGGTGTAACAATCTGGGCCTTTTTTTCCTTTTCTGCTTCTGGAATACCTGGCTCACCTTGACCTTACTGATTTGAGGTGTATGTGTGGGGGAGATGGAGGTTGCAGGAGGTGTGAATGGTTGTGTTCCGGGTGGGTGTGGGGTGTTTTTTTTTTCAAACCTGCAGTAGAACTCATTAAGATCGTCTGCCAGTTGTTGATTCTCCACAGTGATAGGGGATGGTGTCTTGAAGTTTGTGATCTCTTTCAGACTTTTCCACACTGATGCCGAGTTGCTGGAAGTGAACTGAGTCCTTATTTTTCAGAAAAAAATCCTCTTTGCCACTATGATTTCCTTTTCCAGTGTGTATTTGAACTGTTTATACAAGACATTTTCTCCCTGCCTGTAAGCATCTTCTTTGGCCTGATGAAGCTGTCTGAGTTTTGCAATAAACCACAGTTTGTCATTGTTGTAAGTTAGATGAGTCCTGGTAGGAATGCACATATCTTTACAAAAATTATATTATATAGATATATGATGTTACAGTCACTGTGAGCTCCTCCAGATCGTTGGCAGCAGATTTAAAAACACTCCAGTCAGGGAGGTCAAAACAAGCTTGTATATCCTGCTTTGCTTCATTAGTCCATATTTTTACAGTCCTTACTACAGGTTTAGCTGATTTCAGTTACTGCCTGTAGGTCAGTATAAGATGAACCAAACAGTGATATGCATTCTTCATTGTAGTGTAACAGTGATCCAATATTACATCTGTACAGTGATCCTGTTATATCTGTACACCACCTTTTGTTGATGCAATAGCATGTGGTCCACTTTGAACAGCTGAAAGCCCGGCAGATGGAGCGTGCTGTTTGGAATGGGATCATTTAGCAAAGTTTCCATGAAAAACAGAGCAGCAGAGTGTGAGAAATCCTTATTTGCCTGGGAGTGCAGAAGAAGTTTGTCTGTTTTGTTGAGTAGAAAGCGGAGGTTCACCAGGTGGATGCTAGACAACGGCGTTCGAAATCCGTGCTTTCCGAGCTTCACAAGCATGCCGGCTCTCTTCCCCAGTCTGCACATCCTGAAGCTCGTGATCAGTGCAGCTGCTCTGCCAACTGCTATGTCCAGCAAAACATCAGAATATTCAAAAACTGGTAATATATCGGGTGATGTGTAGTGCCGAATGTCCAGCGATTCGTCTCTGGTGAAACTGATTGCAGGAATATAACTAAAGACAGGACGAACTAACAAAAACAACTGCAGAGCACACCACGGAGGCCGCCATCAGCATCGGCGCCATCTTGCATCATAAAAAAATAAATGTTTTTACTTATGTTTCTATGGCCACTTTTGGTCTTTTGGACATTTAGAATGCTAATTCCTTTTAAAACACAACACACGTTTACATACATTATATAAATACAGATGTATGAGGTCATGCTAAACACAGTTTGCTCATAAAATTTAAAGTAGTTATATATGGCACATGATTAGAACCGTGTTCAACACTAAATTATTTACACCACACATTTTTTGTTTCTTTGTTTCAGTCTTTTTTTTCTTTTTTTTCTTTTTTTTCTTTTCTTTTCTTTAGCCTTTTGTTGTGCTGTAGTGAAGCATTAACTGGAAACTTAAAAAAAAAACAAATTCCAAAATATGGAAAAGGCTGTGTGCATCATTTGTGCCAACAGGGTTGTGATGTTCGGGTACAATCTCTAAGGCAAGCTTTCTGAATTATTAAAGCTATTGTCAAGCAGTTTGTGTCTTCCCTGGAGCAGTGTAACATGGCAGTCATTTCGGCCTTCAACATGAGTTCCACATCACTGTTTACTCTGCACAGATAACCAAACATGACATATTTCAAAATGCACAGTGAGAAATTGTGACTATTGCATGCACCAGGGGTCCAGTCATGCTCCTGGAAGCCCAGCATCCTTAAGAATTTCACCTCAACCTGCTCCAACTAACTTCCACAGCCTTTTTTTTGTTTTGTTTTGTTTTGTTTTTTTTTTTATCCTGAAGAGCTTGATTAGCTATTTCATGTGAATTTAATTAGGACTGGAGCTAAACTGCAGGACAGGGACCTTCCAGGAGAATGACTGGACAGCCCTGGACACCTCTTCACTAACAGTATTGTGGAAGCACATTTTGTGAAGGGACTCAGTTATTTGCTTTTGTATTGAATGTCCCTGCAGTGTCCTTTTAAGGCATCTTTTGAGTTATAGTTTTACTTTTAATGACTCCCTTTTCTCCCCCTTTCTGAGACCACCCAAATAAAAATTATGATACAAAAAGCATAGGAGGTAGCCACTGGGTAAAACCTAGTGAGCCTGAATTGTAATTATTAAGCTATTTGGAAGGCTGTGTCTCAGATGTGACATGATAAATGTATCCCAAAATGCTATATTTTAATTTAAATTTTTACAAAAGTTAAATGTATCAGCTCTATTCTGAATATAAAAAAGTTAATAGCATACTGAACATCCTGCCTGTGATATTATACTATTTCCTTGTCAGATGTAGTGAACTATACATAAAGCTAATCCTTAGGATGTCCCAAATGCCCCAAGGAAGAGGTTGTAAAATGATGAATTCACTGTCTGGAAAACACACTCTTGGTCTCCCTGAACTCTCAGAGTGGTGGTCATCCATTTCTGCCTAATAATTAATTAATGAAGAATAATGTGTCACAAGGGAAAAAAATCCACAATACAATACAATACACAAATTTAGCAGAAAATTTCTAATTACCAAAAAAAAAACAAAAAAAAAAAAAAAACGTATTTTTAGAAATTAATAATTTAACATACACAACTATAGATGCAACAGTACACTATACTTGCAATGATGCAATGTTTGTGTATGTGTGTGTGTGTGTGTGTTTTGCTGAGTGAGCACTAGTAAACCCATTAGGTGGCCTTGAAAAGCAGAAGGCATTGATTAACTTGGGTAAATGGATCATTTCCACACTGAGTGTTCCTCTGTTTGACTGCCTCTTCTCATCGGCTCATGCTCATCCCAGGGGAGCTTAAGTACACTGCTTGCACTGAAAAACTGAATGGAATTAAGGATAAAGGACAGTAAAAACTTGCCGCCATTTCATCTCATGAATATTTAATCCCTGAATGACCAGTAAGAACCAGTGAATATGTGGGAAACTAAAAGACACATACACCTACATTTATTCAGTATCTGGTATGGTTTAACAGTGCATTTTCCACATTTTACATCCTATTAACTTATATAGTATAATGTATATATCTATGGCATTCAAGCAACGGAGGGCAGTAGTTCATAATGTTTCTCAAATCGCAGAATAGTGAACAGCAGCTTGAAATACTATTACATATTTTTGGTCAAGCTCAAATAAAACAATCACCAGGGAAACGGTTGTTCTGTACCTTTGAATAATAATAATAATAATAATAATAATAATAATAATAATAATAATAATAATAATAATAATAATAATAATAATATTTTCAAAGAACAAGGTGTATAATCGCAATATATTAGCCACAAAGTGAATAAAATATGATGTGTATGCAATGTACTCCAACATCTTTATTGAGCAGCCTTAGTGACTATTACATTCTGTTCTCTTGACACATGCAGCAGAGACTGTGAAGGCTTGTTAGGGAGCTGAGATCCTATTCAAATCCTGATAAGCATGAGGGAGTCACCTGACGGGATGTTAGCTATGCCGAGAGCTCCCCACTACACCTCCCAGCTCTCAGCTCAGCTCTGGAAGAATAGATCGATGGTCGCCCCCTCCTCTTGTGTGGGATTTCAACTTCCCGCTTAGAGAATACAAACACACAGACACACACACAAACACACACATACACAACGTTACAACACACCGGCAAACACACACATGGTTTGAGGGAAGCTGTTGCCACAGAAACACACACTGATGCGAGCCACAGTCGAGAATGTTTTATCACGCAGAGCAACACTGCAGCCAAAGCCTGGATAACCGATGCTTGCCTGCAGTTTACAAAGCCAGAAATAGATTTCACAGTCCTGATATGTGTGGCGAATTCTGCTGTCATCTCGGAGGAGCAATTTCACCTTGCAGCTAATTTTTTGATTGGTTTGATCTCCTGCATGTAATTTGTTTTTCTATTCATGACACCTTACAAGTAGCAATGCCAAGCTGTCAAAGGTGTTGTATTTCTGATTTGACTCTAATATACAGAATGGATATCTTTTCCTCATCTCTGTGGAACACACATGGGCTGCTGGAGATGGGTGTTGTTGTCATGGTGATGCAAGGCTTGATGAATGGCAGTGCAATCGTGAGCTCTTATTTTTAATTGGTTTGTGAGAGAACCCAGTCTGTCTCTCTCCATCTTCATTCCATGAGCTCCAATTCAATATCAAATGATGAAGCATGTTTTACTCTCAGACAAACTCTCCTTTCTAATAGCGATCAGCTAAACATATGTGAACATTCATGTAGTCATAGCAAATTTAGATCAGCTTGATTGCTATGTCACATTAGTTTTAGAGTCTTCTATTCTTAGTTTCAGGGATAATCCTTTAATTTTGACAATCCAATGTTTACAAAGCAGGAACATAATTTATGACCCATAGGTTAATTTCTTCATGAAAATAAACATCTTCAAGTAGAGCATATGTAATGATTCAGAAGAGACAACATAATGTGACATTAGCCAGTGATACTACTATTCTCTCTCTCTTCTCTCTCTCTCTCTCTCTCTCTCTCTCTCTCTCTCTCTCTCTCTCTCTCTCTCTCTCTTTCTCTCTCTGTAGTGTGACAATCCCAGCTGTTTGAATAAGTTGTTTTCCAACAAGCAGTTCTGAAAAACACTACATTAAGGAAACACTACATTGCTGTTTTGCACATCTAACTGAATGAACTGTAACAATTGACCATGGTAGACATACTCTAACAACTCTCTACCTCAAATAGCAGACTTTTCCAACATGGTGTCTTGACTGTATATTTTAACAACATTTTTTGTACAGTTGAAGCATATTAAAGGTTGCACTGCAAATAGTTTTCGCACCTTACCCATCCACCCACCTTCTTGCTATAAGAATATGCAACATAGTCAAAGGAGTAAGAGGTAAGAGAGAGAATATAATGCAACATTTTTTAAAGGAAAGGAAGGCAAAAATAACAAATATAGGGGAACAAAAAAAAAAGAGAAAAAAATGTGTGAGGTCCTGAAATGCCAGGCAATCATGCACTGTTGCAGCCAACACCTGCACTCAACAATCCAGTACATATTTTTACATGAGACAATAGGTGTTTCTCGATGTCAAGGAATGATCCTTGGAAGCCAGTATTTCGAGAATGCTACGTCATCGACATCTGTCGAAGGACTGTTCCAAAGTCGAGTATCCTCAGAATTTCAACCAAGAACTGAGTCCTTAGTTCGAAAAATATGCCATACACAGGAAAGGATGCATATGCGATCCTTCGCGCTCTTCGCGCTTTCAAATCACTGTTAGCGGAGTCGGAGCGTTAACGGTTTTTATTTATGTTACCAAACATTTGTTATAACTGTAGTAAATATAAGTAAAGTTTAACATTTAAATGCCAGTACAAATTACTACCATATTGATATTGTTTATTATACAAATACAAATGGTTAACTGAACCGGACCTGTTATTTAACAAATGTAAACTTGGTTGCATCATCGGCATTTCTTTTATAAATAACTAGTTAAGTTGTCCAAAGTAATTTATCGATACCATTCAAACGGACCTTTTCACTGACATAATGACGCAATTACGTGCACTTGCTAGCCTGTTCCATTAACGTGTTCTCCGAACGCTAAAGAGGAGTCTCGCCTAGCCTCTGAAGGAAGTGACTTGGAAGGATCAGTCCTGCCAAGGAAGTATCCTTGACATTAAGAAACGCCTAATGTTGAGAGAAACAAGAGATTTGCTTTAGGATAAGATATGGCTTTGTATGAAAGCACAGGAAATGCTTCCCATCACAGCATGAATAAGCTAAGGAAATGGAACTGTGACCATGCAACTTTTATCTCGACATTACCCTCCTATGGGTGTTTTTTGTTGTTGTTGTTGTTGTTGTTGTTTTAGAATGATTTAATGGCCTCAAATTTGTTGCAAAAACATGAATATTATTAATATAATGATATTGTGATACTTTAATAAAAACACATCTCTTTAAGCCAAAGGTTTTCCATTACAATTATGACATGGAAACTGTAGCAATGCATGGATCTCCTTTGTCTGAAATAAAATGAAGAGCCACTATGCTAATCATTCTCCATTTGTTCTCCTGCTTTTATTACAGGATGCCAATCCTAGACATACTGGAGACTTCATCAGCCTCCGTTTGAAGACCAAATATTACACCAACATGGACTTAAAAGACTCACATAATATTATCCTTATATTATTGTTAAAACAGTTACAAACTATCTCAGCTATACTGTATGCTTTGAAATTATCTGCTTTGTGGAATGAGGAATAAATATAGTAATAAGTTCTAGCACACTTCAGTTTCCCAAGCTTGGTTATTGCCACCAGGGGGAATTCTTAATTGCACTTACATACAGTACCAAAAACGGTACTAATTATAAAATTTGAGGCCAGTAATGACTAAACACATTACAATTATTTATTTTTCAAACATTTTTACATGTAACTGTAAAACTGTGATAATTATTACTTTTTCTTAATTTTCTTAACACATAGATGCTTCAGGTCAAATCATTCTCTCAAATGTTGTCTGTGGTCACACCGGATGACTTCCAAATGTTCCATGGATCACTGTTGATTTTAATTGTATTTTCAGGTCATAGTCTAGGCTCTTCCAATGCCTGTGGAGAGGTTGGCTCTGACTACCCCAAGCACCTCTCTGCCCACAGATATGAAAGCAATTTTGCAGGTATTGAGCTGAGAGAGCCACAAGGGTCTCTGAATGAGATGTTGGATGATGGTTTTGGTGTCACAATATCAGTGTTGGGTAAGTTATTTTCAAAAAGTAATTAATTACTATTACTAATTAAATTATCAATATTGTATTTAAATTGCTTTACTAATTACTCCGTCTGAAAAGTCACCTAGTTGCTCAATAAGTAACTTAATTATTCAAATCACTAATTAGGCTACATCTTAAAATCCCTATAAACCTTAATATAAATTAAACTCTTTATTCTTTTAATTTGAGTCAAACAGTTTAGCCCTGTAATAGCCTACTTTAATATTTTTATTTTAAAAAAATGTAGCCTTCTTTGGTTCACAAATAGAAATACTCTGAATAACAACATATCTGAATCACAAAAAAGCTAAAGTTTTATTTCATATAATATTATTTCAGTTTGGCAATAAAAGCACAACTAGTAAAATTTCTACAGGTTTATGTTAAAATAACACTTTAACTAATGTAGGTAAGAATAAATTACATAAATGACCATTTCATTCATAAGATCAACAGAATCGTGTGTGTGTAAGCAAGAACGCAGATTTGAATTTAGCAGATGTGCTGCACTGAACAATCTAATTACACCGGTGTGAATGTATCATATATAAATATTATTAGTCTGTTTTTAGTCTTTTGGAACTGCATTTAAAATCCACTTGGCTCAGAAATCTGAGGGGGAAAATGCCCCCTCACTTTGAATGGACATGATGCCTCTGAAGTTAGTGATGATGATGACCTCGCTTTAGTTTCATTCGGATTACATAATCAGATAATATTCGTTTTTGATTTTAATTCATTAAAAAGTATTGTGAGCCGTGTCCCAGGCACCGATCAGCGTTGCCCTGGCAACAGAGGAGATCCACCTGCACACAATCACCGCGGGCTGATCGGACCCAGCTGAAACCGCTCAGAGGACGACTACAAAAGCTGCATCCGAGAAGACACGGGTGAGAAAGCTCTCCAACAGAAAAGCCAGCTAATGTTGTGTCTCTTATCTTTCCAGAAAGCGAGTGACCGATCAGCCCGCCACCTGAGCACCGGACCCCGATTCCCCTTTGCACTCAGCTGGCCGGCGAACAGGATCAGGCAGCACAGAGGACGAGCACAGGACACTTCTGGCACCTTCACAATCACTGTCACCAATAAATACACCCTCCGGGGCTTCAAACTTTCATTTCAGCCTGCTGTGTGATTCTTCAGCCCGCGACACTGGTGGAGAATGCAGACAACCTGCTGAAGAATCACCGGCATCGCCACTCCATTACTCACCGGTTTGTTTTTTTGTTTTTTCCCTTCTCTGTGTTTCGTCAGGCGGTGACTCCTCCCCCAGCCATGGAAGAACTCCTTAAACACCTGACGGAGATCAGTATTCGACAGCAGCAAATTGTGGAACACATGGCTACTCGGCAGGGAGAGACGGAGCGTGAAGTCGCCGCTCTTCGCTTCGCGACTGCCCAGCGGGTTCCGCTTCCGGATCCCCGCACTCAAGCCACTCAGCTCCTGCCGAAGATGACCGTCCACGATGACGTGGAACATTATCTGGGCATGTTCGAGTCCGTAGCCACTTGGCTGGCTCCGCGAAAGTTGGGCACGGATACTGGCCCCGTTGCTGACGGGGGAACCCCAGCAGGCCTATTTCTCCATGCCAGCGAGCAAAAGAGACTCATACGACGAGCTACGGAAGGAAATCCTGCGACCCAGTTGTTCAGGACATGGGAATATAACAGACGATTACCAGCCCGTGCCCAAGCTGCCGAACTCAACCGCCTCGCCCATCACTGGTTGCTCACCGGGAACCCCAGCGCTACCCAAGTGGCCGAACGCGTCGTCGTGGACCGGTATCTGCATGCCCTGCCATGCCCCCTTCGGCAGGCAGCCGGAATGAGGAACCCGCGGACCGTAGGAGATCTCGTCGAGGCAGTCAAGCTAGCGGAAGCGACGTTACGTCGAGAGGCTGGGGAGCGCCATTTCTCCGGAGGGTGTACCAGGAGCGATGCACGCCAGAGGGCACGCAGCGCACAGCCAGCAGGTCGGCGGTTCCCGGCGTACAGGACGAACCCATGCCAACGGAGCCACCGCCATCACCCGATCGCCCCTGGCTGGGAGGCTGTGCAGTCCATCTGGACCCACCGCGAGGGGCACCCCAGACCGAGGTTTTCATCAATGGCTGTCCGTTTACAGCTCTCTTGGACTCCGGGAGCGCAGTGAGCCTGGTCCAGTCCTCCATATTTCCCCCATGGGTGGGAACCAAAGGCCGCATATCCATCACATGCGGCCACGTTGACACCCAGAGTATACCTACCCGAGTGGTGACCATTTCCACGAAGACCGGTGCCAGGCCCCTGGAAGTGGGCGTGGTCAAGGACTTGCCGGTACCCATGCCATTGGGGAGAGACTGGCCTGGCCTGGAACAGCTACTCACCCGAGTTACATAGCCTGCCAGCCCTGCCGGGTGTAACGAAAACAGGTCAATTTAGCTCAAAGGGAATCATTTAAGATTTTAAAGGGAATTTGAACAGAATCACTGTTTCACGGCTGGTCACTGAGACGCCCTGCGATTCAGTGAACGAGCCGTTTAACATCAAATCTGCGCTGGATACTAATATCCAAACTATAGTGAAACATTGTCAATTAGCACAGTAACAAGATCGGCAGTTTAAGACATTAACTTGTAAGCACAAAACACAAGATACTTCTCTTTTCAATATGAATAAGGCTTTATTAGATAAATCTAAGACATATAAACTAATCTAACACGTAAACGCACGCACTCACACATTCATACAAGTTGCAGGAAGATATAAAGTTAGGGAAAGATGAGTTTAAGAGAATGGAAATATGGAATCCCAAGTTTACAGCAATACGTTAAATTGAATAGACATGAGCAACCATCAATCACTTAATTAACGCTCGCATTGAGTTCCTCAATGGGTTTAAATTATATTAGATACAACAGCACAACAAATATCTGGGGATACTTTGCCTTTGTTTCCTGTGAAAGGGACTCCCGTTGAAAGGGGTATCCTGGTGTCGCTGATTGGCTGGAAGTTCAGTAGTGGCTGAAGTGACGTCTTGGGAAGCCCGTGGTTGTGGGCGTTGGCTGAAGGTGCAGAGTCGTGTGCGCTGGTTGAAGTTGAACGGGCACTCGAGGTCAGGCGTCGGAGACTCGACGTTACAAAACTTAACTCAGAACACGAAACTCTCAAACGGAAAAGAAAAGAAATAAAGTTTGACGAGACAAGGTTGTGTTCCTTCTCATCGTGGTTAAGTAGCAGCAGGCTTGCAGGCCGAAGCACACTGGAACCGCGCTCAAACAGTGATGACTAAACAGCATGGCTAGAGAAGCTAAAGCTAAGTAGCAGAGCTAATAGCTAGAGACTAAAAGCAAGATTTCATGTTGTCCAAAGCATTTAACTGGCCTGTTGGCCACACCTCAAATGTTGTCTTCACCAATCAGATATTGTCTTGGCTCGGGGGTAGCATAAATCATTTGTTTATCTTACCAAGCATGTGGTCCGAATTTTCCTGCTCTTGCAGGGTATAATTTTGGACATGATTCCTTTAACACGAATATGATACATGTGACAGATAAATGATTGTCAGGGCTATTTCAAACAAAGTAGATTCAATCACACACATGCCAGACATGACTATATATCCTTCAGCTATCCCATAGTTATAAAAAAAAAACATACACAATAAGTGATTATAACATGATAGTCAAATGTGTGGGTTACACATAAATGAATATGGAGTGAAGCGATGGACTGATTCATTTATAAGTCTTTTTGAGTTCATTCTGGTCCATATATATGTACAAAAGCAGTTTCTTTGCCATTCTCTTGACAAATACTTCTGTGAAGACAAAATCCCTTCCCCCTTAGGAATTTCCGTCTGGTTCTGCTAGGTGGGGGGAAGTCAATGGAAGTGTTTAACTCATGGGTTTCCATGTGATGTCCAGCGTGGCATTTCAATTACGAACAACAAATTTGACACCAAATTTCTCTTGGAATTGAAATTGTAAATAATTGTTCTAGTGGTGTTAATGTTGAAAGCTGTTGTGTGAACAAGTTGGTTGGTCATCTTGCTTGGTTCTTGTGGCACTAGAACTGATTTATGACTTCCTGAGGAATTCGGCTCGTGTTTCAATGCACACAGCTTTGATAGACTCTTTAATTTGTCTGGTTCGACTGATTTCTGTTACATACCCCCTTTCGATCGGCGAGGTGTTTAGGAGAAGACATCGTTGATCGCTGGAGAAACAAAGGCAGAAGAAGCAGACAAACACAGCAAACAGCAAGACAACACCTCCATGACAGTTACTGTACTGGTGCAGACATCAGGTTATTTAGGTACACGTGGTTAAGTTCAATTAGTCAATGTAGTTTAGCACATTGAGGATAGTTTAGATCGTCTTGGAAATTGTTGTTTTATTTTGATTCATCAATCAAATTTGTGGTTAACTTTGTTTGGTTCTTCTAGGTTGTCTTACTTTACACATTTACCGTTAGTTTTCTAGTAATTTCATTTTCAATTCAATGAATTGACCTATCATGCATGGATCTCTCTGGCTTCCATTCATTTTAGAGTGGCTGGCGGATATTAAGTGTTGCGAGTCAATCCTAATATCAGACCTTCGACCCTTGCAGGGTGTCTAGGAGTTTCACCTACTCAGGAAAGAGGGGAAGGAGAAGGATAGGTAAAAGAAGAACAAAACAAAGCTGCTGTGGGTTTTCCTAGCATGGATTTTCCTAACTTAGTGTCAGGTGTTCTACCTATTGTGAGGATGGCTGCACGTTTCTTCATGGTGGGTATGTGTAACTTTGTTACACTAAAAGTTGGATATTCTACCTGTGGGAAGAATATGTTTGTTGACTGTGTTATCAGTAGATGTGTTTATCTCTGGGTGTAGGTAATGTGTGTGTTACTGATGTAGTGCATGTGTGGTAAGATCTGTTCAAGTCTGTGTTGTCTCCCCCTTTTTCTAGCATGTCACTGAAGACTGTCTCTCTGCATCCTTGGCTTGGATGAGGGCGTGCCCATGGTCTAATGAGGGTCAGTCCAGCAAGGCAGGAAGTTCTTTAGCAGACAGTCAGAGGCAGTTTGGCATGGCTGTGTGAAGCTGGGTTGCAAAACTTTGTCTCCTATGTTGCATTCTTCTTGTGGTGCCTTCTGGCTGTAGCAGACTTTCTGACCTTCTGTGCTCTGGTGGTTGCTGTTGCACAGACAGGGAATGTGGTTTTTGGAGTTGGAGTTAATTTGACAGTTTGTTAGTGACTGTGTTAGGTGTCTGAGGTGATGTCCTTTAGTACCTCAGATTTCTCATCAACAGTTGGCCATGAAAGACTTGTTCGTTCTGGGTCGTTGTTGAACAGGTGCTTGTCATCTCTGATGTGGTGCACAAGGTGATCACCGGCCTTCCATTCTGTCGCTGGTCACAGCGAGCATGACTCAACTTTGTGGTCATATGCATGTAAATTGTCTTGATAGAACTCTCTCAGATGTTTCATGACTTATTCCGTGTCTTCTAATGGTAAGTGGTCATGTTCTTGTGCATACTCAGCACTGTGCATGTCTGAGTGGTGCTGAGGTGGGTTTTGCTGTCGCTTACCCACACGAGTTGCTCTTGGATGAGTCAGGTGATTACCTTTGGATATCTGGTTAGGTTTCCAGATGTTCTTATCCTTTTGGTTTCTCAAGAAGCGTGGCTGGTCCCATGGATTTTTCCAGAAGTTAGGCTGAAAACGGTCGTGGATATGGGTGTCACGCTCTCTGTGCTCTTGATGGGAGACTCTGGTGTTGTGATGCCACTGGGTGTCGTCCAGTGCAAGGCTTGAGTCTTTGTTGACAGAGTTCAAGAGTGTGGAGGTTCTGTTACCTTTCTTTGAGGCCAGCTTCTGTTTGTTACAGGCCTTCTTTGTTAGGTCACGCAACTGTTGGATGGTCATGGAGTTCAGACAGGCCATGACACCTAGATGGTGACTGACTCCAGGGTGCAGATTCTTTAGGAAGAGGGTTTTGAAGTTCACATCCTCTTCAAGGTCAGGGTTGTTGTGTGCACCAAAGTATGCTTGTCGCAGTCGGTTGTAGTAAGCTTGTGGAGTCTCTTGACGACCTTGTTTGGTTTCCAAGGCAGTTAACAGTCCATGTTCACACTCTGGGTCTGTCAACTCTTTAATCAGGACCTCACAAAGTCGCTGGTAGTTTGACTTAGTTTGGCTGGGCTGTCGATCTAGAAAGTTTTGTACCTCGGGACTGGACGTGGCTTTAAGGAGGTATAACCAGTCTCTGTCAGTCACATGAGGTCTCACTTCCAGATGAAATTCAATATCTCGCAGGTAAGCTTGGATGTCGGGGCTCTCTGTGGAGTCCGGGTTGAACCTGCTGATGTTTTCAGACAGCTTGTTGAGATCTTTGATTGTCATCCCGTGTGCAGCTCCAAGGCCTTGGACGGGATTTTCTTTCGTTGGCAGGAAAGGGTTGTGTGGCAAAGGCAGGTGAGGTTTTGGGTTGTGGCCCTTCGCTCCTTTCGTCATATGCCAGTTCTTGGACGTGGGACTCTGCTCTGCTCAGCAGTGATGAGGCTAAGACAGGTTTCGTAAGCATTTTGGAGTTCTTTTCAGACCATGTAGAGCTCATCGTTGGCATCGTCTAGTTGTTGGGTCAGATTGTCCGTTTCAGTTCTGTACCTTTCAAGGTGGTCTTTCAAAGCACTGATTTCAGAATTCTTGTTTCTGATGTCTAGCTTGGCTTTCTCTAGTAGCTGTTCGGCATACTGGAGTCTGTTTACCAGGTCTTTCTGAGCAGCCGTTGCATGTTGCTGGTCGAGCTGAGCTGCTGCCAGGGCTGCTTGGAGCTTCATAACTTGTTCCGTTGTTTCCTGCTCCCTCTCGCTGGGTGCTTTGAGTTGATCTCGAACTTTCACTTCCAGCTGGTCTATGCGACGTTGAGCACGCGCCAGCTCCTCTTGAAGGTGGGTTATGTGCTTGTCGCTCAGTTTCAGCTGGGTTGTGAAGGCATAGCTTAGTGAGCTCGTGATCTTGACTAGCTCCTAGTGGTTGTTGTTCTGGCTTGAATCTTGTGTCAGAAATCTTCTCAGGATTAGGATTATTATTAAAAATAATAACAGTTCAAATGTCTTTGGAGTGAGGCTGTCTGTCATGCCTCTCAGCCAAATGTTCACATCTTCCCCATGGGCAATGGGGTCTGAAGTCTGCGGCACGTTGCACGCTAGGGAGAAGAGACAGAGAGACTGACACAGATCTGTGTGGAGTAAAAGCCTATGTGTGGTGGGACAACTAAGTGTTGTATCTGTATCTGTTGTATCACTAGTGATTGTGAACCACTAGTGAAATGTGGTGATGACTGTGTTGGTCTCAGTAGACTCTAAGTAGACTACAGATGCGAAGACTTTGTCACTCTAATGAGGAAGAGGAAAAGAGAGACAGAGGGGAAAAACAAAATTCAATGACAAGCAAAAATGTATGTTTTCAAATCAGGAAAAGTATTTTTTTCCAATTAAATGTTATCAAAAAGTTAAACAATATTATTATATTTCTTGTTTTGGACAAAAGAATACAATAATAATTGTGATATCTCTTTTCTTAGTCTGACAGGATTGACACCATACACCTTACAGTTGGACCGCTCACCAGGGAGGCTGCGAAGGCGACAGTGTTCAACACGTATCTCTATTAAATTGATCTCAACGTTGGATGAGATGCTAAAACTTGGATTGCGTTTCCAAATGTAGGGAGGTTAGGAAGAACAAAGGAGAGGATGATTACAATCAAAATTCATAAGGATGATTCGTCGTCTTTGGCACGATTGTGTATTTAATTCACTTAGAATTGATTGATGGTTCTTACATGTCCTACAAATGTAAAAAGAGAAGAGGAAAGTAAAGGAGAGAGAGGACGGAGATGGTAAGTCTCAGTTGCGGTTATCTCAACTACAAGGAGAGCGTTGTGTTAGTTGCTGCACAACTAATCAAACAAAATAAACTTTAAGTGAAAGAGAGTTGTCTTTCTAATTTTTTTGAACTCGTAGTGAGGGATAACAATATCTCCTTTTAGGGCTCAGGTGTGTCATTCCCAGGCTAGGATACACAAAGTAAAGAAATGGTTAGAAAAAGTAAAATAAATAAAAAATAATAATAAATGGGCAAAATATGCAAAAATGAAATTAAAAAGAGGAAATCAATAAGTAAAACAATAGTGGTTAAGTGTATAACCAAAACAGGAAGAGGGGTAAAACGCATTCAAATAAGTAAAGGTCTGAATAGCATATATTCAGATGGGTAATAAATAAATTAGGAAGAATAAGTTTACTTAAACTTCCAAAGTTCAAGGCTTATTCATTCCTAAAATAATTAGGCCCAAAAGAGAATACTAGAAATAAAAGATCATATGAAATGATCTGAGAGGGAAATTTTTAATGATTCAAAATAAATGTAATGTTTCAATTAAATTTTAATTTGTCACAATTAGTAATTGTGAGTTAGTATTTCCCATTCTAGTAAAATGAAAATAAGTGGTTTAGTGAGAAAAGAGAGCAATAAAAGAGAAAGAGACTAACAAGTGTTAGTTAAGATGTTTAAAGGGTTAAATCACATCAGCGTCACCCAAACACACACTATTCATCCAGTGGATTGTGATGCTAGTACAATGGATGGCCCGGGCGAAACATACCAATGCCCTGGTGACACGGTCGTTCCTGGCGCTCCAGGACTTACGCTTTGACATGCGACATCGAGCCGTCCCGGGCACCGATCAGCGTCGCCCTGGCAACAGAGGAGATCCACCTGCACACAATCACTGTGGGCTGATCGGACCCAGCTGAAACCGCTCAGAGGACGACTACAAAAGCTGCACCCGAGAAGACACGGGTGAGAAAGCTCTCCAACAGAAAAGCCAGCTAATGTTGTGTCTCTTATCTCTCCAGAAAGCGAGTGACCGATCAGCCCGCCACCTGAGCACTGGACCCCGATTCCCCTTTGCACTCAGCCGGCCTGCGAACAGGATCAGGCAGCACCGAGAACGAGCACAGGACACTTCTGGCACCTTCACAATCACTGTCACCAATAAATACACCCTCCGGGGCTTCAAACTTTCATTTCAGCCTGCTGTGTGATTCTTCAGCCTGCGACAGTAGACACGTGCCTTCCATAGACATATTTCTCATGTCTCTTTGTCAAATAAATTTCGCTGAGTTTGTGACATGTAGAAAGTGGCTCAGGGAGACCTGGACGGCAGAAAAAGCACCCGGTTTGTTTTTTTTATTTATTTTTTTTTTGGCAAAAACACAATATTGTCAGTGTACACAGATAAAAGTACGCCCTTTTTTTATTCGATTGATTTTAGTCTCATCTGTATCTCAGTGAATCTGGAAAAACTGAAAGTGAATGCGCTGGTGTGCAGAGGGTTAAAGATGCTGAATTCAATTTTATCTTTATACATCACACTCCACTTCAAACAATTAGATGATCGATTGAAACGTACAATCGAAGTTATTCATCTTCCAGCAATTATCCAACCTTTCTCCTAAATCCACTCCAGCAGGGCGGCCAAAATATGAGAAAAACTGGACACCACCATCGCCCCGCACAAGACCCGGCTCTGGGTCGCAGTGGCAGGCTTCCAACGATCTCACAGCAGCAAAGCCTCACTCGCTAACCGCTTCACCTCAATCTTTTACCGCAGATCTTTTGGCCACAGCGTCGCATGCAGCCATGGTCTCAACCAGGGGGGCAGGGTTTCATTTTTTTTTTTTTAAGCCGCCATTGGCTAGCGGACCCCCACCTGCTGTTAGCATTCCATTGACTCCCATTCATTTTTGTATCACTTTGACAGCGAATAATTTTACATCTGAGGCGTTTAAGGACTCCATTTGTCCATTAATTATTTGTAAAGAACAACGAAAAAGTATAAAAGGCTCCATTACTTTGTATCTTACGTGATTTTCCCGTAGAAGCAGTTTTTGTAAAAAATAGGCTAACGATTGCGTCATAACCAGCGACTCTCTGTCGCACAGTAGATAAATTACCATATGGACAGGAGAAGCTCGCAGGCAATCTTTAACTGTCTATGAGGCTATCGGGGGACATGGAGGCATGAAGTCAAGGGAGATAATTAATCAGAATACTTACCAAAATGTTCTCCTGTTCACGCTCGCCTTCTCTGGAAGATTCGGTGGGTGATTCAGATTTCTCTTGGCACAGCGATTAGAAGAAGTACAGTTTGCACACTTGACATTTACGTCATCAAGCTCAGTTTGATTCTGTGCAGTACGCCTGACCCCCAGTAAGTGCTTGCTTCTAATTGACTTCATTTTTCTCTCTCCGTTGAATCCAATGGGGTCGCTGTGTCCATTTTTTTTACTGTCTATGGTCCCAACACGGCACAGGCCATGTTGCAAATTAATTTAGGTAAAGACGCTAAATGGCAGTTCGTATTTTGCTTAAAGTTGTTAAACTACGTTGTGACACAAAAGGATGTTGATTTCGTTTTTTGCCGTGTCAAGTACAAATAAATGTATATTATTTAAGAAGGAAGGAAAAAAAAATTAAATTAAAAATAAATAAATAAATATTGAACAACCTGGTGTCACGGTTTACGCTGCCGGAAGAAACACGGAGCCGAGGATAAACGAAATAAGGCTTTTAATATATACAACTCATGGAGCACAGGGATCGACACACGTAAGTGAGTGAGTTAGTAGCAAATAGGCATCAAGTGAGGAGACTCGACAAAACAGAACTGAAAGGACAAGGCTTATGTACAAAAGGATAATGGGGAAACACAGGTGGATGGAATAACTAAATTAACAGGGACATGGAACACATGAGGAAGATAATAGACACACCTGGGAACTAATCAAACTACACACCGAAGACACAAACTGGGTCACGGGCAAAAACACACTAAATGAGTCCAGGTATGACAGTACTCCCCCCTCCCGGCAGGTGCGTCCTCGCACCGTAGAAACAACCGAGGGAGGCGTGGGTGGGAACTTGGGAGGAGGTTCCGGTGGAGGACGGACTCCCAGGAGGGGGCCAGCAGACAGGGACCACGGAGGAAGGAGCCAGGGAGGAGACAGGAGCAGGAGGAGCCAGATGGTCCACCAGAGACCAGCCAGGACGGAGATCCAAGGTGGGGTCGACGGCGGGAGGAGCCATGGTGAAGGAAGGGTCGACGACACCAGGGGGCCGACAGGCGGAGACTGCACCGGTGGGTGAGGAGCCCAAGATGGAGCAGCACAGCCGCAGAGCCAGGGGGACGTCGAGGTTCCGGAGGGCCTAGGTGGAGCAGAAGGCTCAGGCGACCAAGGCGGAGGCGGGGTCCTGGCAGACCGCTGTGGAGCCGGAGCGACCGAGGATGGAGGTGGAACCGGAGGGAAGGAGGAGCCTGACAGAGCCGGAGGGATGGAAAGACGAGGTGGAACCGGAGGAGTGGAGTCCCGAGGCGGCGGATGGTCGACGACTGACGAGGGACGAGGGAGCCCGGTGGAGCAGGTGGGATGACAGGCCACGGTGGAGACGAGGGAGCTAAGAGCCAAGGCGGAGCCGCTGGGTCGAAGGACCGAGGAGGAGTCCAGGGCTCGGAGGCTGGAGGCGGAGACAGGGCCTTAACGCGCCAAGGCGGAGCTGGAGACTGGCAGTCCAGCGGCGAACCATCGCGCCCCGATGGCGCGGACTGAGGGTGAGCTGCGGGACTGACTGGCACCAGCAGGGATGACGAGGAACTGGCTGGTCTAGGAGGAGGAGAGAGGAGAAGGATGGGAGGAAGGACAGGAGGATCAGGGCTGGACGGAACCAGCGGAAGTGGAGCAGAGGGACCAGCAGGTTTGGGAGGAGGTGGGAGAGGGAGGCTGGGAGGGAATACAGGAGACACAGAAGATTCAGGGCTGGGTGGAACCAGCGGAGACACAGATGATTCAGGGCTGGGCGGAACCAGCGGTGAAACAGAAAAATCATGGCTGGGCGGAACCAGCGGAGACACAGAAAATTCATGGCTGGGCGGAACCAGCGGAGACACAGAAAATTCAGAGCTGGGCGGAACCAGCGGAGACACAGAAGATTCAGAGCTGGGCGGAACCAGCGGCGACACAGAAGATTCAGAGCTGGGCGGAACCAGCGGAGACACAGGAAACTCAGGGCTGGGCGGAACCAGCGGAGAAACAGAAAATTCAGGGCTGGGCGGAACCAGCAGAGAAACAGAAAACTCAGGGCTGGGCGGAACCAGCGGAGAAACAGAAAATTCATGGCTGGATGGAACCAGCGGAAATGGAGCAGAGGAAATGACCGGAGGAGGTAGGAGTGGGAGACTGAGAGGGTATACAGGGGAATCAGGGCTGGACAGAACCAGCGGGGAAACAGGAAAATTAGGGATTACCTCCATAGACCAGTCCATCAGATCCAGAACTTGCTCCATATGACCTTCAGAGACTGTATACAGCTCACCCTCAGTCGCAGGAGTGTGGGCAGGGCTTTCCTCCACGCCCTCGATCTCCACGAGGACTCCCACGATGCACGGTGTTGCCGGCTCACACACCTGGTCAGTCGCGCTCTCGAGTTCCGGCTCCCTGTCGGTGAATGGCTCGGGCTCTGCGGCTGCGGTGGGCTCTGGCTCCGTGTAGCGAGATGGTGGCTGGCTGGTCTCTGGGTCGGGAGTGGGACTGGCGAGATCCTCAATGGGGCAGACGGTGAAAGGTGAGCCATTTCTCGCCAGAGTCCACTCCACGAATGCGGCGAAATCCTCTCGAGGACCATCTTCGGACGACAACGCTCTGCATTTGGAGTTCAGGCTGGTGTTGTAGAAGGTGCAGAGCACGTCGTCCGGGTAGCTGGTGGCATTAGCTAATAGAAGAAACTGTCTGGTATGGTCCTCGAGAGAACGTCCTTCCTGCTTCAGCAGGAGGATGAGGAATTCGGGACGATAGAGGGGATCCATAGAAACTAAGAAAAGAAAAGACTGTGAAAAAACGAAAGCAAAACGGAGGGAAAAACACGCAGTTTTAAACTTTTTTTTTTTTTTTTTTTTTTGGTCGGGTCTTCTGTCACGGTTTATGCTGCCGGAAGAAACACGGAGCCGAGGATAAACGAAATAAGGCTTTTAATATATACAACTCATGGAGCACAGGGATCGACACACGTAAGTGAGTGAGTTAGTAGCAAATAGGCATCAAGTGAGGAGACCCGACAAAACAGAACTGAAAGGACAAGGCTTATGTACAAAAGGATAATGGGGAAACACAGGTGGATGGAATAACTAAATTAACAGGGACATGGAACACATGAGGAAGATAATAGACACACCTGGGAACTAATCAAACTAAACACCGAAGACACAAACTGGGTCACGGGCAAAAACACACTAAATGAGTCCAGGTGTGACACCTGGATTTTAAACCATATAATGTACATGTGCATTGTCAAAAGCCTTCAAAGGGCACCAACATCCCGATGATTCTCTCTATATGTCACTGTGCAATCTAATCCTCATTTGGCTAAACATTCAATTTAAATGTAGGCTTCACTTAATCTCGAAATTCTATTTATTTTTTGTACGCTTCATTTTCAAATACAATGAATGCACAAAGATTTTCTGACATGTTATTGTTATCGGAAGCAGCTCATTGGATTTGTTAAACAATTATGCAAGTAATCCTCATAGCATCTACCCTTTTAGACACCCAAATTGTTCTTAGTTTTGAACTCCCTGTCAGGCACTGCAAGAATGATCCCGGTCAAGCAAACCTTTGCCTTTTCCGTTCAACTACTTACCCAAATGATGCAGTGCCACACATTCACCCATGAAAAAAAAAGAAGAAGAAAAAAAAAAAAAACAACAACACAAAAAACCTTTTGTTTCTGATTCCAAATACTGTACATATCAAATCCGTCCTGCCATTATCAGGTATCCTAGCAGAACAATTCTTTAGCAACTCTTTTCGCATTGGGGCAGCAACATCAGCATCCCAAAAAGGCCTCTCCAAACAGCAGATCCAAACTCTATGAAGATGGTCTTCAGAAGCTATCAAAGCTACATCAGAATCAATCAATTTCACATTAAAAAAGCCCAGCAAACCTTCATCGGTCACCACTAAAGTAATCGCTCTAAAAAAAAAACTTCACAGTCTGACCAAATACTGGCCATTCAACTTTACCTTTCTGTCTTACGTTCGGAGAGGCTTTCCCGTTTGATGTTGAGAGTATCTACCTCCCTTCAGACGTTGGCGAGATCCTCCCATCTAGACAACATTACATTTTCCTTTCTACGGTCGGCGAGGCTTACCCATTCGACGCTATGAGTATTCAGCTCCCGTCGGATGTCAGAGACAGTCTTCCGGCTAGACAACTTACTTTTTTCATCCTATGTTAAAAAAAGGCTTACCTGTCCGATGCTGTCAGTATTGAGCTCCCATCGGATCCTGGCCTGAGCTACCCCGGGTACACACCCCTACCTTTTCCTCCTATTGTCAGCGAGGTTTACGCGATCGATGCCTTGAGTATTGAGCTCCCATTAGATGTCAGCGAGAGCCTCCCGGCTAGACAACCTTACCTTTTCCTTTCTACAGATGGCGATGCTTACCCGTTCGGTGCCTTGAGTATTGAGCTCCCATCAGACGTCGGTGAGAGTCTCCCAGCCACATAAACTTTACTTTCTCGATGCTACGATCAGAGAGGCTTACCCGTTCGATGCCTTGAATTTTGAGCTCCCATCGGACATCTGTGAGAGTCTCACGGCCACCTAACTTTTCATTCCAAATCTTTTCCCCCCACCTGGTGAGGCTTACCAGTTCGATGTCCTGAGTCCTGATCTCCCATCGGATGCTGTGACACTCTTAAGATAATCAACACTAGGGTACAAATACAGCTGACTTACCTGTCTGCACTGACGGTTTATCAGCATCCCTCCTCCACCCCATCTCTTCCACTTAGAGTTCATTTTACACCTTTATATACGGGGGGTACTCTAGGTTCGGGCCATTCCCGAGCTCGGAGCCCTTCCCCGGACAGCACACAAATATGCATTATAATACTTCAGCTAATTATATGTAAGTGTGAACACGTGAACTGTCTATGTCTATGTGTGATCCCTTCAGTGTGTGTGTCTGTGTGTGTGCAACCTCAGCATGTGGCAGTGTTGATCATATTGATCATATTCAAATCAGTGTGAATATAAAGTTATAGAAAGGTCAGACTTGCTCTCTTTGGTCACCCCTTGATGTTCTTGTTAACGGTTTCTTCTGGAGGCAAAGTAGTATTGGGGGCATCTTTCAGTGTATTGCACTGTGTATTATGCAGTTGAAAAACAAAAGGAAAAAAAAATAATTCCTAGTCTGGCAAATACAAAACATGTGTTACAAATTTCTGCACTGTATCTCTAGTGTTACTTTATTTTGTTTCATCCCTTGC
This sequence comes from Carassius gibelio, assembly GCF_023724105.1. NCBI lineage: Eukaryota > Metazoa > Chordata > Actinopteri > Cypriniformes > Cyprinidae > Carassius > Carassius gibelio. Next base: position 557,170 of record NC_068378.1, read on the forward strand.
TTTCCAGTAAAGACAATAACATTTGACTTGACTTTGGGGAATGTACACAGAGTTCATATTCAAATCAGAATATGTACTGGAACACTAATCAGTTATATGGGCATTATGGGTGATGTGTTGTGCTGCTGGCATGCTTATGTTTGGGAATTTAATGTGGGTGATGTATGCAAATGAAACACAGCTGATATTGTAGGGGTGTAAGATAGAGCCCTAGCTGTTATGTGGTCTGGAATAATGTAACGCAGAGGTTTTTAACAGTTTTTACCTCAGGCAAATCAGGACATTAAATAAAATATGTAAATGTGAGTTTAAAATAACAATCAGATAATAAAAAATAACATCAAATAGCATTCCACCCTCATAGGAATTTGTAACTATTTTACATTTTGGGAAATTAGTGGCTAATATGTTTGAATTGGTACAATCCATGTACATTTTCATACAATCTGCTTATGCCCGCTGACAGTTAGATAGGGATAAACTGTCTTGCTTTATAGTTAGGTTGAATAAGACCAACAATCCCGTGTGAAAAGGTTTTAAATCATTGTATATTGTTTATGGAATTGATATTTCCAATGCCAAATTTGGAATTGAGTTCTTGACACTTATTATAAAGGAGTGGTAAAAATTAGCTGATATAGTGTATGCACACCTGGTTTTTTTAAATTGTATCTTCATATTTGCATAAAATTGGTATGTAATTAAAATTTTCCAGAAAAACATTTTTTATTAGTAAATGCATTATTTATTTATGTATTTGCATGTCTTATTCACACTGATAGCGTGAGCACAACTTGAACTGCATGTCTGCAAAACTGCAAAACTCCTCACAATAAGACTTATGGTGTATTTCATATGTCTATTGCTATGGCAAAGCTTAACAAATCCCTACTGGAACAAAATAAATAATAATAATAATAATAATAATAATAATAATAATAATAATAATAAACAACTAAAACCAGCCTAAGCTGATTGACTACTTTTGGCATGTCTCCCAAGCTGGTTTTAGAGTGGTTTTGTCCACTTTGTTAGCAGGTCAGGCTGGTCTTAGCTGATTTTAGCTGGATTAGCATAGAAACATGCTAGTCACTTACTAATGATACTGGTAACATGTGAATCATGCTAATCATGTTACCGGCATGCTAGTTACATAATCATGGCATAAACAAGTTAACATCATGGTAGTAACTTGCTAGTCTAACAACATGCTAGTCACTTGCTAGTAATGCTAGCAACATGCTAGTCACTTGTCAATCATGCCAGCAACATGCTAGTGACATACTAGTCATTTGCTAATCATGCTAGTAACTTGATAATCATATTAGCAGCATGTTAGAAACATGCTAATGTATCGAATCAGCTCAAAGGGGAAATATGAATAATCATTCGTAACTAGTTATGATTATTTATAAATATTAAGATCTGTTGTAAGTATTTACTTAACCTCTCAGTGTCAACTGTCTGTCAGTTGTAAGAACTTTAATTTCCTGGTTAAGGAAAATAACTTTCTTACTGTACAATACTACTCAGAGCATGTAGCAAAAATCTGCAGGATAAGGGACTTCATTTATGAACAAACAATGAACAACCTCAAGTGTGATACAAGTAAGACTTTATTAACTACATAAACACTTAAATTAATCTAACACACATGCACATACAGTAGGCATAGGAAAAAGGGTTAATGTGGCGATGTCACACCCTCAGGATTTGAGTGAGCCAATGAGGAATGGTACCTTTTGGAGGGAAGTTTTACAACTCTTTGTTTGTAGTATGGTGTCTTGCATATGGAATTAGATTGGGGGTGGGGGGTTCAAAAGAAGAATCTTTAAGATTCTTATAAAACTAATGTGTTGCATAGGCATCAACATATAATATACACTCTCATTTAGATCATGAAAATACAAACTCATTGATACAAAACATCATATAGATTAGGTTATATTAACTAGTGATGCATCATAAGCATTCATAAAACATATACTATACACAAAAGACAATATACAAGAACAGTAACACCATACACAATGCCCTAAAGTATATGTAAATTAATTCAAAGAAAGCCCCCTTTTATGTGCATTATGTGTCCGTTTTTAAGAGCCCGTTGAGTTAAGAGTTGCTTTTCCACATTCCTGGGCACTTCATCTGAATGATGAAGTTTACTTTGTCAACTTTGCACAATGTAACAAGCTGTACACTGAAACAAAATAACCAGAACATTAATGACTGATAGAGCTTATGGTTTATCTGTCAATCAGATGCGCTCTCAGCCACTGATCTATGCTTGTGACGTGTTCTTTTATAATTATCATTGGCTGATAGAAATGTTTAAAAAAATAGTATTTCAGATGGTGATAAGATCGAGACCCTCAATGACATCATATTGTCATGCAGCGCTCAAAATTGTGGACAAGCCTGTTCTACTGTAAAATAACCTCCAAATCGTTTAAAAATATATATAAAATATAAAATAAAACAACTGTTGTAGTTATGGCTTTGGTGAATTGTGCTTCTGAAACGGAAGGCTAAATCCTAAAATTCAGTACCGACTCGTTTTCTTTCTGTTTATTTTGTGAATTTAACTGTGTGCGGCCTTTGTCAGATGTAGCTTTCCATTTGAGAAACTCCCATAGATAAGCTTTGTTGAACTGAAAAAGACTCTGAATGAGAAGTCGATTCCCCTTGATGGAATCGATTAACCTTCGGAATCGACTCTTTATACCCAACACCTCTAAGCCCTACCATAGACCCTTTGTTTAGATGAGGGGGTCATTAGATATTAATTGGTAAATATAAAAAAATAGTTTGTGTGTCTGATTGGTCCAAATGCTACACTAATACCTTGCTAATCATGCTAGCAACATGTTAATCATGATAGAAACATGCTAGACTTGTTAATAATTTTAACGACATACTAGTTACTTACTGGTCATGCTAACAACATTCTATTAATTTGCTAAATATTTAATTAACATGCTAGTCGCTTTCTAGCAATGCTAGCAGCATGCTAGTTATTTGCTAATCATGCGAACTACATGCTAGTCACTTATCATGCTAGTAACTTGATAATCATGCTAGAAACATGCTAATTATATATTAGTAACGTTTAAATAATGCTAGCAAACATGCTAATCGTGAAAGGAACATGGTAATAATATGCTAGTAATTTGTTAATAATGCTAGTGACATACTAATAACTTGTTAATCATGCTATTAAACGTTAATGACATGCCAGTAACTTGCTAATCATACTAGTGACACACTAGTAACACGCTAGTCATGCTAGCAACATAATAGTCACTTGCTAATCATGCTATCAGCATACCAGAAACATGTTACAACATAATAGTAACTTGCTAATCTTGCTAATGACAAGTAAGTCACTTGCTAGTCAAGTTAGCAATATGCTAACCACTTGCTAATAATGCTAGCAAACATACTATTAACTTACTAATCATGCTAATAACATGCTAGTTGCTTGCTAATCATACTAGCTACATGCTAGCTAAAAATAAACAAACATTATTATTATTATTATTATTATTATTATTATTATTATTTGTTTATTTATTTATTTTGCAAAGTATTAATTTAATGCTTAATGTTGTTTGGTAAAAATTGTCATTACAAAAATAAATGAACAAAAAATAAATATGCTGCATCTTCAGTTCTACTGGTTGAGACTATTGGGCTGTTGTTACTGCAGTTCGCTGATTTAAAATGAGCTTGTGAGATAAGTTATGCGCACATAAGCGACCACCTGCTTGTGCTCATTTCATTGTTTACTGGAGGTTGACAATGTTTATCTTTTCAGTATCTGATTGTTTGCGTGTCTCTGTGTCCTTTGTGTGTATTGGATAATGCAAATAATTAAACAGATGAAGATTATTCACATTCCCAGAGGGTCTGTATACTTTATAATTTTTCACTGTAGAATGTGTAGATCGTAACGTTTGTTTTGGAATATGTTAGCAGCACGTATTATCAGTATTCACATTGGGTTTCATCTGAGAGAGAGTCACTACTTATACAGTAAGTGCACAATTTCTTGAAAGATCCAGTGACAGTTTACTTTTTTGTGATACCATGACATTTATTTTAAAATTTCAGATTTTTGAAAATTTCATTTCAATGTGAAAAACATACAGTACTGTGCAAAAGTGTTATGCCACTAGTATTTTCCTAAAATAATAATAATAATAATAATAATAATAATAATAATAATAAATAAAGTTTTTTAAGTCAGCTATTTCTATCTTTTGCTGTAGTGTGTCAGTAGTAAATATCAGTTTACATTTCCAAACATAATTGTTACCATTGTAATATTCCAGTGAGATTTTTGTTTGCATAAGGAGTCTGACAGCAACCAGTGCAATAATGCCATAAATAGATTGTATTAATTAACTTCTATTAACTTAACTAAATTAAATCAAATCAACATGTGGTGTGACCACACTATGCATAAAAAAAAAAAAATAAATAAATAAAAAGCTTTTGTCCTAGGTGCACTTGCACTTTGTTTTTTTCAGGTAGATTGCTGATAGGTTTCTTGAAGAGTATTGTAGTCAAATACAGTATATAAAAATGTATTCCTTATATGTATACTGTATATGTCCATACAGTATATAAATCAGGGTATCTTCCGTCCATTCCAAATCCGTTTCAAATTAAAAAACAGAAAACGAAAAACTCAAGAGGATTCAAGTGAGAGAACATGAATTAAATAACGAGAAATGGAAAGATGGCTCGTTCATTCGTTATTCCATCTAGATTAACAAACGGAAAATGAGTTTTTGACTTGATTTCTCATTTTGTCGTTTTGGGTTTAAAAAACGGCTTATGGCTTCAATATTTCATTCGCACTTGTGGGCGGAGCTGAAACGCTCCTTTCATCTGATTGGTCGGGTCGCTCCGCCTTCAACTCGGGCTCCTCAGTCTTTCAGAATAAGAGTCTTACAAGAGCAATATCTGAAACCAGATGTAGACACATAATTCGCGTTGTTGCGACTTGCAAGTCACCCCTTTAAATTATTTCTAGGTTATAGTATTGTATGAATATTGTCCCACTGTAAATACAGTGCAAATAGTTCTGTCTCCTGGGATAAAAGTGAAGTGGAAATAAAAATCAATAATAGACTGAACATTTCCATGATAATATGTCTGTAACATTTACCACTCTCATCTTTTAAGTCTAATGGCACTAGGTAGGTGTGTGTGACATTAATAATTAATTGTGGAAATTAATATAGTTAAATTTATTAAATAAATTAGAATTATTAGTTTTATTACAGACAAAATTGAATGATGTTTCTCTTTTAGTCTTCTTTGTTGGCCTTGACAACGACTGAAATTTTATTGTTTCACCAAATTCAGCTCAGATCTTCAGACTCGTTTGAATCGTTGCTGTAACTGGTCAGACTTTTTCCTTCTCAAAAAATCCTAGTGACTTTCATTATCTGAGCAATGAAGGTCTTACACTTAAGGTCCACTAGAGGGGGAGACAGGATTTCTGTTTATGTAAGTTTAAATGACAGATAAATACATTAATTTCATGTGTACTACCATGAATATGCCATATCTGTGTAACACAGGTTCTTCAATGATAGATGGGGTGGTAGGGGGGTATACCTTAGCTCAATGATAGCTGTATAATATAAAACAACATTAACTACTGCAGCTGGTACCAAATAAAAATGATTAAGTTTTGGAAAAACTGCAAGTCAAATGTACTTGCACAAATGACTTGCTGTTACATAATACCCCATATGCGTTGTTGGGGACGTTTTCGTCCACTAGGGGGTAAAGTTGAGTCTTATTTTGGCCACAACTTTCTCTGTGTTGCAGCTAATGGAATGATTGGTGACAAATCTTATTTTGACACTTATTTTGGGAAAATGCTTGAAATTTTTCAAAAACTCAACAGTATACTGTGGGTAAATTCACTACCCTTTTGTTATGTTTGGGATGAAAACACCCACTAAATTAAAATGCTGTAAAAATGTCTCAGATAAAGATTTTTTTTTTTTTTTTTTTTTTGCATAAATCTATTAATCACCCTCAGTCCTGATCAAAACTACCAAATGTTTAAAAAGAAAATCCAAGATTTTAACTCTTTAATTACCAAGTTCATAAATTATGTCACTGATTTGGGAAGAAAAAACACACACAAAATGACATATTTTCAATATAAAAAGTAATTGTGGACTGGATATTTTTTTTTACCTTTTATGACAGTCTTGGGCATGTCAAAGATTAGTAACTGTAGATTAACTTTGATGTATTGTTAGTTTTGTGCAGCATTAGATTTACATTTTTTCTCCCTCATTTATTGTTGGTGGCTGTTTTTGTCCCATTGACTTCCATTATAACGACATTTTTTGATTGCAAAGCCATGACACCATATAATCATGCACTCTTGATTGTTGGTGGTTTTCCCTGTTGGGAAGAGGTAACATTTGTTATTTTTACAGTTGATCACTAGGTGGGACCATTAACCCTTTAGGCCTGTGCAAAAAAGGCTTAGTTTCTGGCCTGTATATAGAGTTATATGGAGTTTAACAGCAAATTATAGTGTGTGTGTGTGTGTGTGTGTGTGTGTTTGAGAGAGAGAGAGAGAGAGAGTGTGTGGGAGAGACCTTTGTTTACTTACCTTGATGTATCTGAAAAAATCCAAATATGCACCTCATGCTCTCAGAACTACATGGACTAAACAATAAAAAAAAAGAAGTGTGTTTATGCACCTGCTGACTTTTGATGGTGAAAAGAACGGAGGGCCTATGTGTGAAATACTTGTCTTTTCTTGATGGTGAAGCCAGTTTAAAACCTTTAAATCTTAACTACTTCTTAATCTTAAAAAAAAACTACTTTGAACATAATTGATTATGGACCAAAATGCAATACCAACTTCAAATAAGCAGCAACTCGCTGGAGGGGTCAAGCTGCATAATCATTTCTAAAACTCTGGTTCAAGTCAAGCCCTTTCTCATATTGCTTGCTGCTCTTCTCACCATCAAATGACCAGAAGGATGGCATGCAAGTGTTTAAATCCATGTACTGTTTTTGTTTAGTCTATACTTATCACCACCATTAAAAGGCAGCAGGTGCATAAATACACTTTTGTTTACTCCATGTAGTTCTGAGAGCTGAGGTGTACATTTAGATTTTCTCAAATACATCAAGGTAAGTGCGCAAAAGTCTCTCTCTCTCTCTCTCTCTCTCTCTCTCTCTCTCCTACACACATACACACAATATAATTTGCTGTTATACTCCACATAACTCTATATACAAGTCAGAAACTAAGCTTTTTTTTTTGCACAGGCCTATCTAAAGGGTTGATGGTCCCACCTAGTGATCAACTGTAAAAAATAACAAATTTTACCTCTTCCCAACAGGGAAAACCACAAACAATCAAGAATGCATGATTATGTTTCATGGCTTTGCAATCAAAAATGTAATTATAATGGAAGTCAGTGAAAAAAAAACATCCACCAACAATAAATTAGGGGAAAAATGTTTTATCTAATGCTTATAGCAGTTTAATTGAGTGAATGTTTTCATCCCGAACATAACGAAAGGGTAGTGACATTGAACAATGCACAAGGGATACATAATAATTTTTATTTGGCACCAGCCGCAATTAATGTTGACAGCTAGCAGGAGTGTGGTGGGGTGCGAGGTCTGTTTTGACCAATGGATGGAGACCTCAAGGCAGTGGCCTTAATGCTTATCTGAAGATTTGTCTTTATAGATTACAGTTTACATTGTACTTACTGAAGTACACCTCTGCATGCAGACACCCAACTATACAAATTCATTTATAGATTTAAAACCCAGTCCTGAACCGGGAGAACCATGTTCTGCAGAGTTCAGTTCCAACACACTTGCTTGGACATTGCTACTGATCCTGAAGACCTTGCTTAGCTTAGGTGTGTTTATTTGGGGTAGCTAAACTTTGCAGGACACTGGCCATCCAAGAGGAGGACTGAGAGTCCTGACATTAGCATTTACATTCAGTGCATGTGATTTATCAACACTGAGTACATCTTAAAATGTACAGCTCATGAAAAATAAAAGTTCTAGATGGACAAACATTAAATGAATAAACCAGTGTGAATAAAAAATATATTAAAATACATTTGGAGGTAGGTTGAAAAAGCCAGAATGGGAAGTTTTAAAGTACAGCTTGAAGTGTGAAGTTTATTCTTGTACACAGATATGGCATATTCATGGTAGTACACATGAAATTAATGTATTTATTTGCCATTTTACGTAAATAGAAATCCTGTCTCCCCCTCTAGTGGACATTAAGTGTAAGACCTTCATTGCTCAGATAATGAAAGTCACTAGGATTTTTTGAGAAGGAAATTTGGTGAAACATTAAAATTTTAGTCGTTGTCAATTACTCTCATAATAAATGATAATAATGTTCAAATATATGTTGGCTTTCTCAAGGCCAACAAAGAAGACTAAAAGAAAAACCATTCAATTTAGTATGTAATAAAACGAATATTACTAATATATTTCATAAATTTAACTATAGTAATTTTCCCAATTAATTATTAATGTCACACACACCTACCTAGTGCCTTTTGACTTAAAAGATAAAAGTGGTAAATGTTACAGACATATTATCATGGAACTGTTCAGTCTATTATTGATTTTTATTTCCTCTTCACTTTTATCCAAGGAGACAAAACTATTTGCACTGTATTTACAGTGGGACAATATTCATACAATACTATAACCTAGAAATAATTTAAAGGCTTGACTTGCAAGTCACAGCAGCACGAATTATGTGCGCAGTAACATCTGACTCAAATATTATGTTAATTAACAGTGAGCGGTGGTTTCTAGACACTACTCTTATAAGACTCTTATTCTGAAAGAATGTAAGATCGAGTTGAAGGCGGAGCGATCCGACCAATCAGATGAAAGGAGCGTTTCAGCTCCGCCCACAAGTGCGAATGAAATATTGAAGCCATAAAGCCGTTTTTTAAACCCAAAACGACAAAATGAGAAATCAAGTCAAAAACTCATTTTCCGTTTGTTAACCTAGATGGAATAACGAATAAACGAGCCATTTTTCCATTTCTCGTTATTTAATTCATGTTCTCTCACTTGAATCCTCTTTTTCGTTTTCTGTTTTTTAATTTGAAACGGATATGGAATGGACGGAAGATACCCTGATTTATATATATATACTTTTTTTTTTTTTTTTAACCAGGTGTTGTCATTTTTGTCAGATCAAATCATATTATATAATTGCATAACTCCATCATCCTCCTTTCTGGTAAGGAATCTTATTCATCATCACCTGCATTTCAATATTTGACTTGGCAATTGTCAGGATTCCACCACCGTCATCATCACTCCCTCCACCCACTCGCTCGTCATCCCCTGAATATTAATTGTCATCACCTGCATCTCTTCATCCTCATCACCGTCACCTGCTATCCTTCATCACTGCTCACCCTTATATACCCACTCTCAACCTTCAGTCTCCGTCTGATCTCGTCATTACATGGCTTACAGACTCTATCTCAACACTCGCCTGAGAATCCGCGAATCTTCTGAGAACCCTCAAAGATCGGCCAATCTTCTTCTGCCTTCAGTCCTCCTTCGGTGATTCCACTTCCACTTACTGTGATCAGAGATCGTTCCGTTGTATTGATATTGGTCCATACTCGCTCTCACTCTGATATTCCCGTCTGGTTCGGAGCATTCTGCTAATAAAACTCACATACGGTCCATCCTGTCTGCCTCCTGTCTCGTTTGTGACAGAAGATCAGACCAAAGATGCAGAATCCTACGGAGCCTGGGGGAAATCCATCTCAAGACCCGTTTGCCGAACTAGTGCGAGCAGTGCGCCAGTCAATCTTCTCTTCTTTACCGGACAACCCTTCCGGCATCCCTGAAGCAATCCTTCACTCTGCACGCCAACATCAACTTCCGCAAACACCCGCTACTTCGCCGGCTGCCTCTGCGAGTCCCATGGCCCGACCAGCGCCGTTCAGTGGTGAGGAGGAGGATTGCAGCGGTTTTTTGCTTCAGGTTTCACTATATTTCCAAATGCAAGCGCATCAGTTTACCGATGATTCCGCCCGGGTGGCCTTTATTATTTCTCTACTCTCTGGCAGAGCTCTCCAGTGGGCACAATCTCTTTGGAATTCAGACTCCCCAGTGTTAAAGTCCCTGTCAGGTTTCATGTCTCATTTTAAGGAAGTCTTTGGCCAGGCTGTTTCAGATCTCTCAGTTCACGATCAGCTTTACAATCTCCGTCAAGGAAACTCCTCTGTCAGTACGTATGCCCTCCAGTTTCGCACCCTGGCGGCATCCTGTGGCTGGAACGAGTCGGCCCTGATTACCGCTTTCCGCCACGGCCTGAATCCGAACATCCGTCAGCTATTGGTTGTTTATGATGACTCCATGGGAATTGAGAACCTCATTCAGAAGACCATTCGAGTTTCACAACGCTTATCTGCCTGTGACAATCCGTCTACCGCTGTCAGTCCTCCGTCCTCGATTCCCATTGCTTCTCCTCCAGCACCTGAGCCCATGCAAGTGGACTCCACCCATCTCACTCCTTCTGAGCGCCAGCGTCGTATCCAGCTTCACCTCTGTCTGTACTGCGGGAGCGACAATCACCTCATCTGCTCCTGTCCTGTTCGACCTCAACGTTCTGCGGTAAGCTCCATTCAGATCCCTCCTAAAGTGGAATCTTTAAATCGTACCATGGTTCATCTACTAACCCCGCATATCTGTGTCTCAGCGCAAGCCTTTCTCGACTCCGGTTCAGCGGGGAACTTCATTTCAACCCAGCTCCTCCAAAAACTGAACGTCCGCAAGCACCACAGCCTTCAAGAGCTCAGAGTTCAAACCATCCAAGGAAAGCCGCTGGGTCGAGGTCGAATCAGTCATGTCTCTCCCACATTAACGCTCCGCATTGGCTGTTTACACACAGAAGAGATCTCATTCTTGGTGCTGGAGGAGTCTACTGCTGAGCTCATCCTGGGACGCCCCTGGTTGATCCAACATCAGCCCACCATTGACTGGAAATCCGGGGAGGTTCTTCGTTGGGGAGAAAACTGTACACATACCTGTCTAGCTCCAGTCAAGAAGAAAGCCCTATCTTCTCCCTCTTCTTCGTCCTCCGTGCTCAAACCCAAACTCCCAGTCTGTTCGACTTCAGTTGAGAGTCCAGAAGTCCAGCATCAAGTGGAGATTCCTGCTGAGTACAGGGGGTTCCAGGATGTGTTCAGCAAGCAGTTGGCGACCAAGTTACCACCCCATCGGCCATGGGACTGCGCCATCGACCTGCTACCTGGAGCCACTCTACCTAAAGGCCGTATCTACCCTCTCTCCATCCCGGAACAGAAGGCCATGGAGGAGTATGTGAAAGAAGCCCTTCAGCAGCAGTTCATCCGACCATCGGTTTCACCTGCCGCTTCCAGCTTCTTTTTCGTGGCTAAGAAGGATGGAGGCTTGCGACCGTGTATTGATTACCGCCATCTCAACTCCCAAACGGTCAAATTTCGCTACCCCCTTCCTCTGGTCCCAGCAGCCCTGGAACAACTACGTGGGGCCCGTATATTCTCCAAGTTGGATCTGCGCAGTGCATACAACTTAATCCGTATCCGTCGGGGTGACGAGTGGAAGACTGCTTTCGTCACCCCTTCCGGCCACTATGAGTACAGGGTAATGCCGTTCGGCCTATCCAACGCCCCTGCAGTCTTTCAGAATTATATGAATGAAGTGTTCCGAGAGTACCTCAATAGATTTGTTGTAGTCTACTTGGATGATATCCTCATCTATTCATCATCACTTCCTGAACACAGACGCCATGTCACTCTGGTCCTGCAGAAATTGAGAGCCCATCACTTATTCCTGAAATTGGAGAAATGTGAATTTCACGCCACGTCGGTACAGTTTTTGGGCTATATCATAAATCAGCATGGTGTGCAAATGGACCAGAGGAAGGTGGATACCATCCGGAACTGGCCGCAGCCCACTACAGTGAAAGAGCTTCAAAGATTCCTCGGATTTGCCAACTTTTACAGGAGATTCATCCATAACTACAGCATTATCAGTGCTCCTCTGACCTCCTCTTTGAAGGGCCAGACCAAGTCTCTATCCTTCTCCCCCGAAACCATCCAAGCCTTCCAACAATTAAAAGACGCCTTTTCAACCGCTCCCGTCCTCGCCCATCCTGATCCAGATCTGCCATTTGTCGTCGAGGTTGATGCGTCTTCTACTGGAGTAGGAGCAGTCCTCTCCCAGCGGCAGGGTGAACCTTCCAGACTCCATCCATGTGCCTTCTTCTCCAAGAAGCTGTCCCCGGCGGAGCGAAACTATGACATCGGAAATCGGGAACTGCTTGCAATCAAGCTTGCCTTGGAAGAGTGGAGGCATTGGCTGGAGGGAGCCAATCACCAATTTCAAGTAATCACCGATCATCGTAATCTGGAATACCTCAAAGAAGCCAAGCGGCTCAATCCTCGTCAGGCCCGCTGGGCTCTCTTCTTCACCCGTTTTGATTTCGTTGTTACCTACCGACCCGGCTGTAAGAATGGAAAAGCTGACGCTCTCTCTCGCCTCCATCATTCCTCGTCTGAGGAGTACCGCCCTGAACCCATTCTCCCTCCAGCCGTGTTCGCCTGTCCAATCCTCTGGGACATAGACGATCAGATATCCCAGGAAAACCGTCTCCATCCCGCTCCGCCGGGAGGTCCAGAGGGGCTCACCTTTGTACCTCAACAATTCCGCACCGCCCTTCTGGACTCTGCTCATACAGCTCCGGGCTCTGGTCATCCAGGTAGCAGGCGTACCCTCTCGCTCCTCAGTCAACGGTACTGGTGGCCATCTATCTCCCAAGATGTCTCCCGGTTTGTCCAAGGGTGCTCTGTCTGCGCCATCTCTAATACTCCCAGAAAACTCCCGGAGGGTAAACTCGTACCTCTTCCTATACCCCGTCGTCCATGGTCTCATCTAGGTGTAGACTTCATGACTGACCTTCCTAAATCTAACAACTTCACCTGTATTCTAGTAGCAGTGGATCGGTTCTCGAAGGCTTGCAAGCTGATCCCCTTACCTGGACTCCCTACCGCCTTTGAGACCGCGGAGGCTTTGTTCCACCATGTTTTCAGAAATTTTGGAATTCCCGAAGATATAGTATCGGATAGAGGTCCGCAGTTCATATCTCGGGTATGGCAAGCCTTCTTCCGACTACTTGGGGTAACTGTTAGTCTATCCTCAGGATACCACCCTCAGACGAACGGCCAGACTGAGCGGAAGATCCAGGAGATAGGACGGTACCTCAGGTCATATTGCCACCAGTACCAGGACAGCTGGAGCCGCTACCTCCCCTGGGCTGAATACGCCCAGAATTCTCTCAGGCAATCCACCACCGGGCTCACTCCTTTTCAATGTATCCTGGGTTTTCAACCTCCTCTATTCCCTTGGTCTGGGGAGCCCTCGGAGGTTCCAGCCATTGACTATTGGTTCCATCAGAGCGAGAGGGTATGGGACTCAGCTCACGTTCACCTCCAACAGGCAGTGCGAAGGCACAAGACCCAAGCCGATCGTCGACGGACAGACCCTCCCCAGTACCAACCGGGTCAGAAGGTGTGGCTTTCAACCCGAGACATCCGCCTTCGCCTGCCCTGCCGTAAGCTGAGTCCCCGATACATCGGAACCATTTACCGTGCAGAGGCAGCTGAATGAAGTCACTTACAGGCTCAACCTCCCACCTCATTACAAGTTTTCACCCTCATTTCACGTCTCCTTGTTAAAACCCTTCATTGATCCTGTCACTTCTCCTCCCTCAGATCCAGGACCTAGGGACTTACCTCCTCCTCCCGTTCCAGTAGAAGAGGAGCCTATCTACCGTGTCCGCAACATCATGGATTCGCGGCGACGAGGCCCCCGGCTGGAATATCTAGTCGACTGGGAGGATTATGGCCCCGAGGAACGCTCATGGGTACCCCGCGAAGACATTCTGGACCCAACCCTCCTCACCCAGTTTCATGCAGACCATCCTGATCGTCCTGCCCCCAGAGGTCGTGGTAGGCCTCGCCGTCGCCAATGCCCCTCTTCTCAAGCGTCAAGAGCCGCCTCGGGAGGAGGGGGTACTGTCAGGATTCCACCACCATCATCATCACTCCCTCCACCCACTCGCTCGTCATCCCCTGAATATTAATTGTCATCATCTGCATCTCTTCATCCTCATCACCGTCACCTGCTATCCTTCATCACTGCTCACCCTTATATACCCACTCTCAACCTTCAGTCTCCGTCTGATCTCGTCATTACATGGCTTACAGACTCTATCTCAACACTCGCCTGAGAATCCGCGAATCTTCTGAGAACCCTCAAAGATCGGCCAATCTTCTTCTGCCTTCAGTCCTCCTTCGGTGATTCCACTTCCACTTACTGTGATCAGAGATCGTTCCGTTGTATTGATATTGGTCCATACTCGCTCTCACTCTGATATTCCCGTCTGGTTCGGAGCATTCTGCTAATAAAACTCACATACGGTCCATCCTGTCTGCCTCCTGTCTCGTTTGTGACAGCAATACACTTACACACATTTCTATCCTCTGTAAAAAGGTTGGACCAGGAACACAATATTTCGATAGTTTTGTAACTTTTGTAACTCTAACTTTGTAACTATAATATATAATGTATACAATATATGTAAATATCAAATATTAAATATATTATCATATGTATTTGATTTTGACAATATTTTATTACAATTTTTCACATATCAAATGTATGTAATTATGTTTTTATTGGAAATATACACATTATTTACTTTAAATGTAAATACATTTAGATATTAGACTATGTAAATAAATTCATTTGCAATATGTCCATATTTATTTCTAATATTTGTTAACATATTACTTTTCTTTAAATATATTAGATTTCAATAAATTCAAATATATTTTAAAAAATTAAAATATTAAATTAAATAAACTTAAACCTGTTTCATGGAATATATTCCCATTTACTCAAACTTTATACACACACGATTATAATGTGTCCCTTCATAATAAATATAATACAAACAACATCTGGACTCTGAAAGACTGGAAAACTCTCCAGACTTTGTAACTTAAAAACAGTGACAATATAAACCACCAACTGAGATCACATGACTTATTATAGGCCTTACACTGGCTCCCAGTCTGAATCAGAGTAGATTTTAAAATTATGATGCTGAAATATAAAGCATTGCATGGCTTGGCCCCTTATTATTTATCTGAGTTGTTAACTTCCTATACCCCAACTCGGAGACTGCGTTTTTCACAATCCAACTTGTTGGCTGTTCCTCAAACATGCTTACGATCTATGGGTGACAGGGCCTTTTCTTCATATGCTCCTGTCCTTTGGAATTCTCTGCCTCCTGATCTTAGGGAAGCACAGGGCTATGACATTTTTAAAGGTAGACTTAAGACTTTTTTTTTTTTAATTAGCATTTGATTGTTGATGTTACTTTTATTGTTTGAGCTTTGTATTGCTTGTTTTTGTACAGGGCTTTGAGAAGTTGCCTTTAAGGGCGGTTTATAAAATGAAGTTTATTATTATTTATTATTAGAGGTCTGCACGGGCTTTAAACCATTCTTTATTACTATAGAGAGATACATTTCATAATGTCTATAGGTTTGCTCATATTAAATGACAGTAACATATCATTAGCAAGCATTTTACTGTTTCCTAATTGTGAATACTTAACTGATAAGGTCGGCGGTGATTTTTCCAAGTAAGGCATGGTCTTGGATCAGCATCTTTTAATGATCCTGGATCAACATTATTAATGTGCATGGAGGTGATCACTTTGTGGCACTGCTGAGGTGGTATGGAAGCCCAGGTTTCTTTGACAGTGGCCTTCAGCTCATCTGCATTGTTTAGTCTCGTTTCTCATCTTCTTCTTGACAATAGCCCATTGATTCCCTTTGGGGTTCAGGTCTGGTGAGTTTGAAGTTTCAAGTTTCAAGCACACCAACACCATGGTCATTTAACCAACTTTTGGTGCTTTTGGCAGCGTGGGCAAGGACCAAATCCTGCTGGAAAATGAAATCAGCATATTTAGCCCTCTCACTGTATACTTTTAGACTAAACTTAAAGCGCTGCCGAAAACCGATATTCTGTGATAAAGTAATCGTCATGAAAACAACACGATGTCCGTTTTTCACGTCTCCATTATCTTCTAAAGTGACTCAGAAAAAAAATCCTCAGAAAAAAAAAGGATGAAGTGCTTTATTCAGCAGAGATCATAAACATGAGTAAGTATATTTTTATTAATTTATATACTTGTACTAGTTTTCACATAACAGACTTTTTCCAAAGACGTGTGATGGATATTGACGAGAGAGGACTCAAATGCCAGGGCAAAATGACAGTCTTTAATTAAACAAAGTACAGCCACAGGTAAATCCAACCAAGGAGTGGGAAAAAAAGATGAAAACAGAGGATGACCCGTAGGCTGGGTTGTACAAAAAACTCAGAAGACCTCTGTGGCAGGAACGACCAGCAGACTGGCGAGGCGGAGGCTTGACAGGGCTCACGGAGGAACCGGAGGCCGGAGCTCGCAGAGCGGGGAGGCTGCGGCGTTAGACAGCAGGTAAGGTTCTGTGGGGTGTAAATGGTGAGCACAGAGTAATTCCGGCAGTGATTGTGATCAACTAACCAAACCCCGACGAGACAGGACAAGAACAACTGGATGTGTAGACGCCAATGACCAATGCTTCATTAGGAGACAACAATCTGACAAAGAGACAAGAAAACGAGAGGGTAGAAGTAGCCATAATAATGAGGCAGGATGAGATACAGGTGGAGGGGAAATTATCTTAATGAGAAGTGAAGACAGCTGTGACACAGAAACGAAGAGCGAGGGAGACAGGAGAGGAAAAACCAGCAGAGGGAGACATAGAGAGAGAGAGAGAGAGAGAGAGAGACAGGATCATGACAAGACCATGATAGTACCCTCCCCTCAAAGAGCGCCTCCTGGTGCTCCAGCAGGGAAATTCTGGCAAGACTGGAGGAAATCATCAATGAGCGAGAGGTCCTCTCCTCAGGAACATACCCCTCCCACGACCCCGGCGACGCATGTCTCTGATCTTGCGGACGGTGAAGACCGGGGAGTCTTCGATACGAACGGCAGAGAAAGACATGGGAGGGGTGGGTGGGGCGGAGACCGGTTTAATGCAGGAAACGTGAAACACCGGGTGAACACGACGAAGATCATGTGGCAACCGGAGTTTGACAGTGACAGGGTTAACGATCTTGACGATGCGGAACGGCCCGATGAAGCGGGGGGGCCAGTTTACGGGAGTCAGATTGGAGGCGTAAATTACGATTTCTACGATTTAGAAAAGCGGTCGACCACCATCAGGATGACTGTATTACCGGTTGAGGGCGGAAGACCGGTCATAAAGTTGAGAGTGATATGGGACCACGGGTGAGAGGGAACTGGTAGCGGCCGGAGGAGACCAGCAGGTGGGGAATTGCCCGCCTTGGTCTGGGCACAAACAGAGCAGGCGGCGATAAAACGGCGCGCATCACGTTCTAAGGAGGGCCACCAGAAACGCTGGTGGATAAATGCGATAGTACCCCGAACACCGGGATGAACCGCTAGTCTAGAGGAGTGAGACCACTGAAGTACAGCTAATCGTGTGGGAACTGGGACAAAGAGGCTGCCCCTAGGGCAGTTACGGGGAGTAGCGACGAGAGAGAGAACGCGCTGAACCTGTCTCTCGATTCCCTAAACCGTAGCCCCCACCACCCGACCGGGAGGACTAATCTCCTCTCGGGGGGTGCGGGCAATCGAGGGATAGAAAAGTCGAGACAACACGTCCGGCTTACCGTTGATCAGTCAAAACTATAAAAGTGACAGTGGAACCCTCTAACCATTGCCGCCATTCACCCAATGCCAGGCGGATGGCGAGGAGCTCACGATTACCGACATCGTAATTTACGTTCAGCGGGGGAGAGGCGGTGGGAAAAGTACGCGCAAGGGTGTATCTTGTTATCTGACGCTGACCGCTGGGAAAGAATGGCTCCCACCCTCGGAGGCATCGACCTCAACGATGAACTGTCTCGAGCTATCTGGAGTGAGGAGGATAGGCGCGGATGTAAAAATAGTCTTTAGCCGGTCAAAAGCCACCTGCGCAGAACGGGACCAACTGAAACGAGACTTAACCGAAGTGAGGGCGGTGAGCGGTGCGGCCACCTGGCTGAAGTTGCGTATAAAGTGGCGATAGAAATTAGCAAAACCGAGAAAGCATTGTAGCGAGACACGAGAATCAGGGACAGGCCAATCGAGCACGGCCTGAATCTTGGTAGGGTCCATACTGATCCCCTCTGCTGAGATAACGGAGCCCAGAAACGTTATTGACGATGCATGAAAGGAGCACTTCTCGGCCTTAACAAAGAGTCGGTTTTCAAGCAAACGTTGGAGGACGCGGCGAACGTGCTGCACGTGATTCTGGAGAGAGGGTGAAAAAATCTAAATGTCATCGAGATAGACAAAAACGAATAAATTGAGCATATCCCGAAGGACGTCATTGATCAGAGCCTGAAAGACAACCAATCGTTAACCAATCCGAAGGGGAGGACCCTATACTCGAAGTGGCCGAGGGGCGTGTTAAAGGCGGTCTTCCACTGGTCCCCCTCCCGAATGTGCACGAGATGGCAAGCGTTACGTAGGTCGAGTTTGGTAAAGACCTTTGCCCCCTGCAGGATATCGAAGGCTGAAGACATCAGCAGCAGTGGATAACGATTCTTAACAGTGATGTCGTTCAGCCCCCGATAATCTATGCATGGACGCAAAGAGCCGTCTTTCTTTTTGACAAAAAAGAACCCGGCGCCGGCAGGAGACGAGGACGGGACGATTGTGCCGGCGCTGAGGGGGCGTTGTCCCCGGGCGTAGATCAATAGCGCAGTCATACAGCGATGAGGCGGAAGAGACATGGATTGAGAACGACTGAAAACCCCCCGCAAATCGTGATATTCCTCCGGTACCCCAGTCAGATCTCCCGTCTCCTCCTGAAACACAGAAACAGAAGACACAGGGGGAACTGCCGAGGCTAAACACTTAACATGACAACTTCCAAGACAAAAGAGACCCCTTAGCCCAGTCAATGTGCGGATTGTGGTGTTCTAACCAAGGATGCCCCAGTACTAAAGGAGTAAAAGGAGACTGAAAAATAAAAAAAGAAATTGTCTCTTTATGGTTACCAGAAATGGTCAGAGTTAATGGGATAGTCTGTTTCTGTACCCTAGGTAGGCAGCTGCCATCAAGAGCAAATAAAGGGGTGGAGTCTCTTAGCGGTGTGAGCGGAATATCTTGTTGGAGCGCCCACTCTTTATCCACAAAGTTTTTCTCGGTCCCAGAATCGATCAAGGCCGCACAGGAGGCTGACGACCCCGCCCACTGGAGATGCGCAGGAAGTGTCGTGCAGGAAACGGAAGGGATGGCCTTAGTAGTAGCGCTCGCCAGTAACCCTCCTCCTACTGGTGAGCGCCGGCTTTTACCGGACATGAGGACACAAACGGAGTAGCACTAGCACAGTACATGCAGAGGCGGTTCGAAATCCTCCTCTCACGCTCCTTAGGAGAGATACGCAGACCACCCAGCTGCATGGGTTCAGGTTCCGAGTGGGCAGGGCTGACACGAGGCGGTGAGAAGAGAGTGTCCTCCAGGCAGTGAGCACGGCGGTGTTGGTCAAAACGTCTCTCCATACGGATGGCCAGGTCGATAAGATCGTCGAGCCGGGTGGGGATCTCACGGACGAGGACCTCGTCCCGAACCTCTGGAGACAGCCCTTCCAGGAAGCGAGCGGCCAAAGCGGGTTGGTTCCACCCGCAAGTGGTAGCGAGAGTCCGGAACTCAATGGAGAAATCCGGCACGAATCATCTCCCCTGCCGAAGTGTGGAAAGCCGACGGGAAGCCTCCTCTCTGTATGCGGAGCGGTCAAAGACCCGAATCATCTCCTCCTTAAAGCGCTCAAAACTTGAGATGCACTCCGCCTCAGTCTCCCAGTTGGCCGTTCCCCACTCGCGAGCCCGACCGTGGAGGAGTGAAAGAACGAAAGCAACCTTGGCTCTCTCCTTAGCATATGTGACAGGCTGGAGCGAGAAAACCACCTCGCACTGGGTAAGGAAAGCGTGACACTGTGTAGGCTCACCCGAATACACCGGAGGATTATTGATCCAAGGCTCCGTCTCAACAGGAGGACAATGAGAGGCGGAGGGCTGGAGGCGGAGGTTGTGGACCTGGCAGGACAGCTCGGACATCTGGGCGGCCAAAGTCTCTACGGCGTGTTGGGCAGCGGAGATGTCCTCCTCATGTTTTCCAAGGAGGACGCCCTGGTGCTCAATGGCGGTCTGGAACGGGCTGCCACTCGCTGAGTCCATTTTCTGGTCAGATTGTTCTGTGATGGATATTGAAGAGAGAGGACTCAAATGCGAGGGCAAAATGACAGTCTTTAATTAAACAAAGTAAAGCCACAGGTAAATCCAATCAAGGAGTGGGAAAAAGATGAAAACAGAGGATGACCCGTAGGCTGGGTTGTACAAAAAACTCAGAAGACCTCTGTGGCAGGAACGACCAGCAGACTGGCGAGGCGGAGGCTTGACAGGGCTCAATGAGGAACCGGAGGCCGGAGCTCGCAGAGCAGGGAGGCCGCGGCATTAGACAGCAGGTAAGGTTCTGTGGGGTGTAAATGGTGAGCACAGAGTAATTCCGGCAGTGATTGTGATCAACTAACCAAACCCCGACGAGACAGGACAAGACAGGACAGGACAGGACAGGACAGGACAGGACAGGACAGGACAGGACAAGAACAACTGGATGTGTAGACGCCAATGACCAATGCTTCATTAGGAGACAACAATCTGACAAAGAGACAAGAAAACGAGAGGGTAGAAGTAGCCATAATAATGAGGCAGGATGAGAAACAGGTGGAGGGGAAATTATCTTAATGAGAAGTGAAGACAGCTGTGACACAGAAACAAAGAGCGAGGGAGACAGGAGAGGAGAAACAGCAGAGGGAGACAGAGAGAGAGAAAGAGAGAGAGAGGATCATGACAAGACCATGACAAGACATTTTCTAAACTATAATTCCTGACTAAATGTATAATCGAGTGAAATATTGTGAAGTTTCAATAACAATATACAATACTATACCATTCAAAAGCTTGATGTAAATAATATAAATGTAACAAATAAATGTAACTAAAACAACAGCATTGTTCGTTACATTTGTTACAATGTATTCTTTCAAAATTCTCAGCGCTTTTAAACATTATTATTATTATTAATAATAATAATAATAATAACAGTAATGATCATGATAATGATTACAAGGAACGTTTTTTTTTTTTTTTTTTCTTTAGAAAATAAGATTGTTAAAAGGATTTTTGAAGGATTGTGTGACTGGAGTAATGATGCAAAAAATTCAAAATTAAAAAAAAAAAGTCAGCTTTGATTGTTCCTAATAAACTGTTTAACTGCACTCCCAAGTGGATATTAAATTATGTTGTGGGATAATGAAATATATTCTAAATAAACTACAAACATAAAATTATATAGATTTATTTTGTCCTCACATTCATTGTGATTCCTCGTTCCCTCTCAGTGGCACAGATGTTGTTACATCCAGTGGTTACATCCCAATTCTGATAGGTTGATTAGAATGTTGTTCCAGGATCAACAAGGATGTTTATCCAGGAAGATGTTGTACTTGGTGAAATCACACTCGCCCAAATAGCACACCTAATTAGCACCTATGCTTTAATTATTTTTCAGAATTTAATAAGAAATTACTAGTTATCCACTTTTTATATCAGCTATGCATTTCGTTAGGTTTGCTAATTAAATTGTAATGGGTCATTGGTAGGATATTTTATTTACTTATCTTTTTTCTATTCCAGCAGTTAGAAATTCTAAAGACCCCGATATGTAATAGTGATTGTCTAAACATTAATCCATTATCAACTTTTAAAATGGTCATATGATGTTAAAAAAAATAACATTATTTTGTGTATTTCAGACTTTAGCAAGTTACTTGAGTTTATTGAACACAATTTATCTTTGGTGGTATGGTTCCTTATGGGGGTTCTTGCTCCCAAAATAATTGAACATGCAAGAGCTTTAAACATTACCCCCACAGTACAGTAATCTACTCATGCTTATAATGGGGAGGGAATGAGGGTTGCAAGCCCTTGAGCATACTTAGCGAGGGGTGGTGCCACGTATATATGTCCTGTATCTAATAGGAGAGTGTTAGTGATTGGAGCAATTTGACAGCTGACCGCATCAGCTGGTCAGCTGATGCCTCCGTGGCCTGACTGAACCAACGCTGTGCTCGATTCGGTGTAATGAAATGTGTTTATGTGGTTTTAAGATTCAAAAAACACATTATGTTCCACATTCTCTCTCCACCTTCAATACCACGGCTTAGGTGCCCTTGAGCAAGGCATCAAACCCCCAACTGCTCCCCGGGCGCCGCAGCATAAATGGCTGCCCACTGCTCCGGGTGTGTGCTCACAGTGTGTGTGTGTGTGTTCACTGCTCTGTGTGTGTGCATTTCGGATGGGTTAAATGCAGAGCACAAATTCTGAGTATGGGTCACCATACTTGACTGAATGTCACTTCAATTTTTTTTTTTTTTTTTTTTATACTGTACATTATTGTTTCTCCTCTATGCCCCATGCACCTTTCTGAAAAGCGTTGTTTTTTACAAAGCTCATCTGTTTGAAAAACGAGGTGTACGCTGATTGGCCAGCTATCCAGTGCATTGTGATTGGCCAAATCTAGGTGAGAACACCGGCAAAAAGGGACAAAAACAATAAAACCCATTACAACCATACAGACATACAGTAATTACTGATTATAATGACTTATACTGTCTTTGTATGCGTTGCATTATGTATCGAGCCATGCAAACAGAAAACCATGTCTGCATTTGTTATCAGAGGTACAACAAACAAAAAGTATTACTCTACACTGCTCAAAATTAACTTTGAATCATCATTGGCCAATTATTTAAATATAAAATGTACTTACGGACTGTGAGTCAGTAGAACCAGACTGTTCTTGCAAAGAGTGAAAAAACAGCCAGAGGACCTGAGTGAGCATCAGCCAGCGGCTTGAGTGAGGAACAGCCGGCGGAATCGGCGAAGGACATCAGGAGGCTTGCGGCAAGTCAAGTCACATTTATTTATATAGAGCTTTAAACAAAATGCATTGCGTCAAAGCAACTGAACAACATCCATTAGGAAAACAATTGGTCAATAATGCAAAATGACAGTTAAAGGCAGTTCATCATTGAATTCAGTGATGTCATCGCTGTTCAGTTTAAATAGTGTCTGTGCATTTATTTGCAATCAAGTCAACGATATCTCTGTAGATGAAGTGACCCCAACTAAGCAAGCCAGAGGCAACAGCGGCAAGGAACCAAAACTCCATCGGTGACAGAATGGAGAGAAAAAAAATTCCAGGCTGCAGCAAAATCAGATTGTGCAGAAGAATCATCTGTTTACTGTGGTCTTGTCCTGGTGGTCGTCTGGGGCAAGGTCTTTACAGGGGATCTTTATCTAGGGCTCATCTAGTTGTCCTAGTCTCCGCTGTCTATCAGGGCAGTAGAGGTCCTTTCTAGGTGCTGATACACCATCTGGTCTGGATACGTACTGGATCTGAGTGATTGCAGTGACCCTGCCATCTGGATACAGACTGGATCTGGTGGCTACGGTGACCTCGGAATAAGAGAGAAACAGACTAATATTAGCATAGTTGCCAATGATGTAGCAAGTACATTGGGTGGTATGGGAAGTGTTCCCGGTTCTGGTTTACCAATTACCTAGCAACCACGTGTCGACCCTGGGCTGGACTCTGCTTAGTCCATGGTGAAAACGGATCTGGTGATCCACAGTGCAAAGCTGATGTATTTCCTCAGCTCTAGGCATGACAAAGCGGATATTGTCATGGTTGGAAGGCCAAACAAAGTAGTTTTGCTTTCACAATGAAACAAACAGCAACTCTACAACATGGCGCTGGAGGCAACAGCAAAAATAAAAGGTACATCTTCTTTATTTGCATGAATATTTTGGTGGCATTATGCAAAACTTCCCTAACAGAAACGTAGACATGTGAGGGAGTGTTAAAATGAAGCCTTAACAAGTATTAACTTTTATAAAAAAATATATCTTTGGATTTAAGACTTTAGTCTTTGCAACTTTACAGATATTTTTTAATGCACCAAGAGCTAGTAACACTCCAAATAGAAAATAAAAATTTAAATTGCATCATATTATATTATATTAAAACTTTAACACTCTAAAGCTGCAGAGAAGCACTATCACTATTTGTCAGACACGTGGGTTTGTTGTGTGTGACCTCACCGCGGCACCATTTTTGAGGTATCACTATTGACTGAAACTTCCACGATTACAAGAACAGAAGTAAATAATAGAATAAATAACTAATATAACTACTTAGATAACTATCTAGATAATAAGTAAATATAACTCGCAATCCTGGAGAAGCAAAAGAAGATTGAGAAAAGGCCGTACCGAGATAAATTCAATAAAGATGCCAGGGACCGTTATATGGAGAAATTGTCATCCATTCATAACATAGATCCATATGAGCTGACTGCATTAAGTTGGAGTGCTGACCCCGCATTGCTACCTTCATCCTCATATTTAGACATTGTAAATTATCTTGTTTATGGTATAGTGTTGTCAAAAGACCCGGTACTTCGGTACCAAGTCGGTACTAAAAAAATGTAAATGTACGGTACCAGGTTTCTTTAAGTATCGGTAGTACCGAGGTCCCATTCAAACCCGGTTCAGCGCTTTGATTTTCGCGAAGCAGAAAACGAGGAAGGAATCTCAAAATCCAGTCATGAAAATGAAACTTACATTTTAATATGGACAGTCATGGAATTTGTCAAAGTTAGCATAAATTAATCAGATCAAATCTCCATATGGACCAGTGCGTCTCTGTGTGATTGAATGTCAGAGACGTGCGGGTTTGTTTACTACATAGACTGAAGCGCATGACGCTTGCATTAATTTCAGCATCTGAGCTTCGTGACCCATTCTGTCATGAGACTAGATATGCAGCCTATCACACAACAAGAACGTACCATTTTACCACATTTAAGACCAACACAATCCTCCCAATTGAACACACTAGCGTTGATACCTTACAAATGTCGGCTATACCCATAATGCATTTCGTGTTCCACGAGTGTGACGTCACCTGACAATGAGCGATAGATCCAATTTATGCTATTAAGATTTAGATATGTCAGCAGAACATTAAACAGGGATTATGAGCAAACACTTGCTGTTAAACACAATATGCAATGGAGAAAAGCAAACCTGCATTAGTGAGAGAAAGAGAGGCCACTAGAAAACACAAATCTGAGTCAGTTTACGCAGATCTCAAACACGTGTGACCATCTTGTTTTCCCAAGCAATTTCTATGAATGTTTAACACAAATGTCAACAGGCATCACTATTACAAACCCTAATAGAGCCCTTGCTAATGCATATCAGCGTTACCATAGCAACAGCAATTTATAATGTTTAATGTGCATACTGAATAATTCAGTCCTACATTCACTCTCATATCCTCTTACATCACTGTAATTTGTTCTCAGGGGAACCTGAGTACTGATTTTCTCATGTAATTATGTGTCCATATTGTACCTAAATGACAGTACTTGTGTTTGTTTGCATATGATATGCTAGAGTAGAGCACAGCATGAGCTCAGGCAACAGAATTTGTCAAAGAGACTGCAGCTTATGATGGCTAAGACCATCACTAAGGTTCCCATGGCAACCACATTCAAAAGGTGCATCACAAACTATTGCAGGCTCATGGTAATCAGGTTAGTAATGAGGACTGCAGTTCTGAACTGCACTTGATGGGCTTTCTGTTTCCATTCATGCACTCACCCCACTTTATTCACCATAATGTCCTGGTAGTTTTCAAAGTGTTTTGTTGCCCCTGAGTGGTAGGAGTGTGAAAAGCACTTCAGATTTGGAAACAGGATCTTCTAGGAAATTTTCAACCATCCATTTATCAAATTGTGTCATTTAATTTCTATGATTTTGTAAATTCTACAGAAAGGTGGATGGATGGATTGATGGACAGACTCAGAACTTTGTAACAGGTGTTTGTGTAAAATTATCATTCTTTTTATTGATTTATTGATCACTAATTGATTGTTTGATTCACTGAAGGATTGATGTTTAAAGTATGATTGTAAATAAACTATGAAATAAAAAATGAGAAAATTGTATGAAAGAAATATTAATCTTTAAAGTCTTATAAGCAATTATTTGTCATCATATGAGTGTGATCATATTTGAGATACTGGGTTCATATAATCTATTTCTGACTGTTAAGATTATACTGTAACGGGGTGATCATAACATTCTGGCAAATACGAAATATGCCATAGCTTTGTATGAGGAAATGACTGAAAACCATTATTTCTTGCAAAATATTTGCCTAGTTCTCAATTACCATCAATGCTTGCACATGTTCAAATTTCTGGGAAAACTATTCCATGGTATGCTTCTTTTTCTCCGTCTTTATGTGGGTCTATCTGTTTAAGCTATATCGATGATGCCCATCATGCACAAATATAAATATAAAAATTAAACATAACACAATGAAAAAAAAGAAAAGAAATAAGAATAATAATAATACTAATGGCAATAATTCATATGATAGGTAACAAACTACATGTTAAATTATTCTAAATGTTAAACATAATAATAATACTCAGTTGTCTCTCCATGCACCTATATCCTGCGAATTCAGTTATTCCTCAGCCAAGATTCTAACAATGTTAATTTTGAATTGTGACGTCAACCAAGTCACTCTGTCAGATTACTTTTTTTTTTTTTTTTTACACATTTTGCAGGTTTGAGGCCCTTCCACACTTGATCTGTGTAAGTGCCAAACACATTATCTATATAAACTTCTCAGGAAGTCTGTTTCTTGGTGTGAAAATAACTGTGGAATTAGCAAACTGAAACTAGGCAATTGCAAAATCACACTTTGCAGGCACGTCTCAGCATGAACTTTTACAGGAACGTTTGTAGAACTGAAGAACTCTAACTTCCCTTCATTTGTCTGGTCCAAACAGATATCTTCATACCTCCCTCTTGTGGCCAAATACAAGAGACAGAGCTGTGTTCATAGGCAATACAATTGAATTTAGGAAATTGTTTAAACTACTGTGTTGTTGTTGTTGTTTTTTGTTGTTGATAATAATAATAATAATAATAATAATAATAATAATAATAATAATAATATATTAACTTAAGCTGAAATTTATTTATCATGTTTCACAAAAAAAAAAAAAAAAAAAAAATAATGTATCATTAAAAAGTACACACATATGGTATTTGCAGCCCAAGACCAAGCCTTGCGGCAAAACCAAATTTTTTATATAGATGAATCTGTACTGTTGTAATATGTGGAGTTATATGATGACACCTTTTGCACAAATAATCAGAAAATGAATTAGGCACTTTGTTACATTTCCTTTTATTGTAAAGGTTAAATATTTAAAAAGTATGAATCATAGATCATGAATCAGAGGAGCAACAAGGAAGAGAGACAACTACAAAACATCTATGCAAGACTTTGGTAAGAATAATTTCTTATAAAAAAGACCATTATCAGAAAGGGTTGATAAAACCAAAGTAAATCAAAATCCAACAAATTAACACATTTCAGTTAAACGCTGTCTACATGTCTTACAGCGAGGAACAAAATCATAACAGATCATTGGACCATAGACAGCATTCATTTCACACGAGACATACAAAATCCTGGAATGGCTGATTATATGTGCTTTTAGTCTAAAATTGCACCAGAAATCATCACAGAAGACAACAGATCCATCAATTATTTTAACTGGCTTATGGCCATAATCTTTACTCAAGAATATTATATTTTCCCCAAAACTATTTTACAGTTATCATGTAAAAGCTGGTTTGCAAACATGGCAATACTTCTGGGCAAAGAACATATTAAAAATCAAACGATATACCAGCTAGGGCCTGATTTATAAAAGGCCAAATATACGGGCAAAGTATAGAAGTATAGATGACTAGGTCTTGGAAGGTTTTTTATTTATTTATTTATTTTGACCTAACTGCATATATTACCTGTACATCATACTGACTGGAATATTGAATGAGCTTCCCTTCTCTTGTAATGCATAAAGGTTATGCTGAAAGGAAGTTTGCTTTGAAATCCAAAGATCTGTTTCCGACAACTCATGTTAATATTTTTCTCCTCTCTATTTGTAAGTAATATTTAGCGTTGTGATATTCCCCCAAAACATCAAGACTGTGTAAGCATACTTTAAATGTATGGTTGTTACTGTTACACACACACACACACACACACACACACATAAACAAACCTTTGTAAAAGCAATTTTTTTTTTTTTCAGGATTAAAATTGAAAAAAAAAAAAAAGTTTGCTCTGCTACTTGTGAGTACTTGTATTTCTCTGACATTCGTTTTCAGATGCCATTTGGTTTGAAATTGTATTTTCCAGTGCAATGAAAAATCATTCATTTCAAGTATGACTCTGGGTGTCAAAACACTTTTTGGACCACTTTATATTGAAACGCTAAATAAAATAAAAAGCTAAATTTACTGAGGATGTCAAAGCAGAATAGCCCTCTTTAGATGCAAGTAAACAATTTTGTAATAAATTGTGCAGTATGTTAACATCATCTCGTGAGTATTTTTACTTAAATTACTGCAAAGTGTGGATCTACCATTTGCACATAAAATAAAATGTACAATACTGATGTATTAATAGCATCTAAATCAAAATATTTACATATGAAAAACTTTGTATAAAAGCATGTCTATAAATACTTAATTAGGACTATTGAATGTATGTAATTAATTGTTAGATTTTGTATTTATGATCAGATTATGTTTTAAATCGCATTAAATAAAGTAAAAAAAAAAAAAAAAAAAAAAAAAAAACTTTAAACCTTAAAATATATGCATTTGAACAAAATATGTGTGCCTTAAATATATTGGAATGTGATTTTCAGCAAGAAACAGAGAAACACATTAGACATGTGGGCTGCTTTGGTGCTGCCTTTTTTATGTTTCATACATACGATTAGGTTTGTGGTAGGTCAAGGAATCTAAAAC
This sequence comes from Carassius gibelio, assembly GCF_023724105.1. Lineage (NCBI taxonomy): Eukaryota > Metazoa > Chordata > Actinopteri > Cypriniformes > Cyprinidae > Carassius > Carassius gibelio. The sequence goes on from NC_068378.1 coordinate 586,390, forward strand.
ATAAATGAAATGGTAAAAATTTAACTATACAAATATAGTTATGATAAAATATTTGAAATTATGTCACACTTCTGTATGTGTAAATATGTTACCGTGTTTACAGTTTAGATGTTGTTAATATGCCCATATTGTACATTGCAGTGTCTATTAAAATGCACAAATGTAGGATTTTGTTCAGTTTTTGTATATTTTGTTGTACCTAAAATGTTACATACTAATACCTAGTTCATATGCAAAAGCCTCTAAGTGCCATCTGAATTTTTTTGTCTAAAATTAGCATTCACAGGCTACAAAGCAATAATAAAAAAAAAAAAAAAAAAACTAGATATTTATGGCCACAACATTTCAGATATCCTGAATGAATGGTTTGCATGCATCTAAATGTAGCTCCTCTGATCATTTTGATTATAGGGTAAAAGTGAACATGGGTAGCTGTCAGTGTTTCTTTTTTATGTGTGAGTGTTTGGATCACAGAGTATAAAAGGAGAAATTTGTTTTGAATTTCATGTCAGAACACATTAATCTTTGATACTCCATGGAAAAAATCAATATTCAAAAGAACTCCCTCTTCAAAGTTCGATAGAGGACTGTTACTCTCAAATACTAATGCATATTAATACATCCAAATTTGTACAGTACATTGCAACTCTGAGCACCTTCCCTCTTGGTTTCCTATTCCTTTACAGGCTAGATAATGCCTGGGTCACTATAAATTCTAGAAAATAAAAGTAAAAATTACAGACTACCTTTTGCAGTTTTCCAATCCCAAACAGAGTGCATTAAATAACTGCAAGACAGTGTGTGACAGTCTGTTCATAATCTAGTTTGGGTCCCATCACGCAAGCCCACTCAAATACTGCCCTAGCAGGGATGGACATTGCAGGCCCGTATCTCCTTTCGGTCTTTACAGCTAGTTAGTTGTGCATTCTTGTATCTCTTCTTGGCAGTCATTAAACGCTCCTGGATTCCCCCACCACACAGCTTGGTACAGTCAGTCCATGCAGACCACGGCTTCATTTTGCATCCTGCAGGAATAAACATAGACCAGATACAACTGGTGATCAAATCATCGGTCCTTTTATTGAGAGACACTGTCTGTAGTGGTTAGGATATTATGAATTAGTAAAGGAGAGCTTCTGTCTCATCTGTAGTGGCAATGCTATTAAACAGAATTACTTTAACAGAATTATAGCATCTGCAGTGGAGAGGTTGATTCTGGTTTGCCATCGGAAGAGTGTTGGCATCAGTAGTTCTCTGATACATCATTTCAAATTTTAATGACATGTTGTAATGACATGTAATTTAATGTTATAACTCTGAAGGACTAAAAAAAGAGCTAGCTTTGATGCTATTTTGTTACACCCCAGTATCCACAGTATCAGAAGTATTGATGTTATAATGCTTATTTATAAAGAAAAAATAAAAATAAAAAAATAAAAGCATTGTCAGTGTCTTCAGTGGTAACGTTTTGATGCTTATTTTACATATTCTATAAGTGATAACATGATACTGATTTTCTAAGGTCAGTATCTCTATGGGTGATGTGATGATGCAGAATTACTAATGGTAAATGTCAGCAGTAGAGCCATGCATATCAGCCTGGCCTGAGGGGCCCCAACTAATTTACGCCCCTAGGGTATGGCTTCAAGCCAATATACAGTACACGTCATATCTCAGACCTGAGCTAGGCATCGGGTCTGTTTTAGGCTTCTCCTTATTCTTATATTTTAGACATCCATCAATTATGGTTATGAAAAAAAAAATTATACCGTGACTATCTGACTGACTGAGTGGCTCGGACAGTGTTTAATGAGCCACCAGCAGCAGCAGCAGCAGCGAGTGTGCCTTCAGCCCAGCTGGAAGTGTTCCGTGTGCAACACACACAATAGGCTAAAGCTTGCCGCAAAAGCCCCAGTAGACCTTATTATCATGAATGTGTCGGGGAAACAGTAAGAAGATATTTTGTTTATTTATTAATAAACTAGTGTTTTTCTGAGCCAGTGTCACAAAGATGAAGTTGACGATCCTGACTTGCCATATCCTCATTAGACACACCTTGAAGAGAGAAATTCATCTTTATGGACTTCATAATGAAAGAGTTTTTGTAGATATATTGTATTTGTCATGTATGTGTAACACACATTTATCTAGGGTATACATTTAAACTAACACTATGATATGTGCTTGAATTGTTTTATATCAATAGATTTTTTTTTTTTTTTCCCTAAATTAACTTGATACAAAATGAAATTAAATATCATCACTTTACCATTACATACATAAATGCACTATTTTAGTAGGTGAAATAGTAGTATAAGCTGTTTTGGCAGAAAGGGGAAAAAAGGCTCGGGTTGGAATGGGTCAGTAATTCTGATAAGCTGTCGGACAAAGGTTGGGCCAGGGCAGGGCTAGGGCCTATATTTGAGGACTGTGCATGGCTATAGTCAGCAGCAATGTCATGCTGGCTTGCTAAAAAATAAAAATAAAATAAAAAATAATAACAATAATAATAATAATAATAAATTAAATCATGTAATGTGATTATTTAAGGGAACTTCCACCCAAACTTTAAAATTTTAAGTTTTAATTGTTAAAGAAATGTAATTGTTTCACAATATGCTTCACAACATGCTGACAGTTGTAAGTGATTATTAAGTTAAAAAGTTTAAAAGTATTAGCCTTTTTTCTCATGCATTTTTTCTCTCATTTTCTTATTTCTTTTGCTTAAAATACATTGATTTATCAACTGTGATTATATATATATATATATATATATATATATATATATATATATATATATATATATATATATATATATATATATATAACCGTCGTGTTTGTTTTTTAATGTTTTAAAGCAACAATTTTAAGGCAGTTGCATTATATGAACTCACAAATGCTTCACAACATGCTGACAGTTGTAAGTGATTATTAAGTTAAAAAGTTTAAAAGTATTAGCCTTTTTTCTCATGCATTTTTTCTCTCATTTTCTTATTTCTTTTGCTTAAAAGACATTGATTTATCAACTGTGATTTTATATATATATATATATATATATATATATATATATATATATATATATATATATATATATATAACCGTCGTGTTTGTTTTTTAATGTTTTAAAGCAACAATTTTAAGGCAGTTGCATTATATGAACTCACAAACACAGGTTATTTTTCTAAAAATCCATGTTTATGTTCTGTATACACAGAAGAACAAAAGGCATGAGTAAGTAAGTAAAGGATGAGAGAATAGCATTTTTTGTGTGGATTATTCCTTTAACAGTGATACTTGCATGTTCACCTGCGAGGTCATCGGCACTCTCCTCCCTTCCCTGTTTGTTCCTCCTCTTCTTACGGTCTTCCTTGCGCCTCTTCCTCTCTTCACTGTTTATGCCTCCTTGATTACACTTCTTGATCTTGCATGTTTTTCTCTGTGTGGTCTCGGGGCACGGATCCCCACCAAACTGAGCATCCAGAGTGATCATGCGTGTGCGGATCAAGTGACCCTTCCCACAGGATTTACTGCACTCTGACCACTCGGACCACTCTGTCATCACACAATCCATCGCTAGAGAGAAAGACATCAAAAGAGACAATATTCAAACAGAGTAATATGCCATCAATATGCCTATCTCAGGGGAAATTGTATGATTTAAAAGAGGATGTTTATTATTATTATTATTATTATTATTATTATTATTATTATTATTATTATTATTAATTTATTAATTTATTAATTTATTTTTTAATAATATTACTAGTAATAATTATTAATTATTAATAATATTAATTTTCAATTTGAATTTTTTAATTTAAAAGTTGATATTTCAAGATCAGGTATGGGAAAGGCTGTACCTAGCTTTATTTTCATACAGATAACAATCAGATAATATTAGTTTTCGATTTAAATTAATTAATTTAAAATTAGACATTTCAACCTCAGATACGGGAAAGATTGTACCTAGCTTTAGTTTCATACTGATTATATAATCATAGAATATTTGTTTTCAATTGAATTCATTATTTTAAAAGTAGACACAAGCCTTTTATAGACATATTTTCTCATGTCTCTGCATCAAATATTTGCTGAATTTGTGACATATAGAAAGTTGCTCAAAGAGACCTAGATGGCAGAAATTGTTTTGTTTATTTTGAATTTTTTTTTTTTTTTTTATTGTCAGTGTACACAAATAAAAGTAAGCCTTTTTTTTTTTTTTTTTTTGATTTGATGGATTTTAGTCTTATCCGTATCTGAGTATTTAAGGTATCTTTAGAAAGTACATTTAGATTTCAAATTCAATATTGATTTTAGAACTGTTGAAAATATTTACAGTATCTAATGCAAGTACTTTAAAATTAACTGTAATCAAATTACCTAAAAATGAGCTGTAATTTAATTACAGTAATGCGTTACACCCAACACTGTCACTGGTTCACATCACAGCTGTCTATCTTTCCAGTGTATTTCTGATAAAACATTTCAGTCATGACAACTCTCTGAGTAGTTTTATGTGTTAAATTATTTGGTCTTGGCATACTAGATCTGCTATGTACGCTGCTGCAGAGCAAGTATGGAATTGCTACCGCCAGTAGATACACAGACACACTACTGTGACCATGTAAAATGTGCTTCGGCTGCATGAATAGACATAAATAAATGTAATAGTAGATCTAGACAGGTGGCTCTGAGGAAGAGGAGGATTTCAGAGAAATTCTAATAGTGTGTTGAAGGACAAGTTTACAGTGAAAACTGAACCAGAGTCTTTAAATTCTGAGCGAGCATTTTCATTGCCTTCAGACCATTCAGCTTTTGTCATGTAGTGAACAATATGACCGCTGGCAAATTTATTTAAAGGAACTATCTGCCTGCGCAATCCTTATGTCATGACTCAACCAGAAATGTAATCTTAAATTAAGCCCTTGTCAAGACAATTTTGGAAATAATGTGAGTCTCTAAAATAAATAAATGAAATCTGCCACAAGAGGTATTAATTTGTAATAGTAATGTATTTCTTAAAAGAAACCAAGGCTTCATTATCTCACTAAAATGTAAAGTACTAAATAAGTAAAATCATTGTATGTTTCAATAATAAAATAGTGATATAATATGTGTCTGCATATAATAAGGGCTTTGCATTGCAAATATACAACAGTTCAATGAAGAAGTTGAGTTAAGAAGTTGTCAGAAATCTTCTGTCCTGTTTCTGGAGCTACACACTTCAGATGTCCCAACTTGCATAATATCTGCACTAAATCATATCAGAGATTAGAATTGGAGTGTCCCAAATCATGCCAAGTTGAAAAGAGTATCCTACAGTTACTCAGATGGTCTGATATTTCAAAGGGTGGGGCAAGCCAACTTGTTATCACAATGTATCTCTTTTTTTTATGATGGATGGCCAGACAGGTCAGACTTTAACTCTACTTCTCCTGGAGCCACTGTCACAATTAGGACTGACTAACACACTGGCACACACTGAGACACATACTGTGTATCTGTTATGTGTGAGAGCTGTTAACTGTTATGTGTGTGTGTGTGTGTGTGTGTGTGTGTGTGTGTGTGTGTGATAGAGAAAGAGCATGTGTAACTCACGACACTCTGGCAGCATGCATTTCTCCATCTGTTCCAGCTCCTCATTGCATTCTCCCAACTCTGCAGGTGATTTGAGCATACGCTGACGCATCCGTGTGCCTTTACCACACGTCACACTGCAATCGCTCCAGTCCGACCAGGGGGACAGTAAACATGGGATTGTATCTATACACACAAAAAACTCAGCATCATAACACTGAGAACTGCAGACATGTGGGCGTTTATTCTGTGTAAAAACATTAATCTGGACTTGTTTGTGAGAATGTTAATGTAGACTTTTTGTGTGTGTGTGTGTGTGAATAAGATAATATTGGCATGCATGCAAATTTGAGTGTATGTGTATTTTATAATATAAAAAAATATATATATATTTTTGTATTTGTTATTTATAAAAAAAAAAAAAAAAAAAACTCATGTTAAATTGGCTGAATATGTTTGCGAGTGTTTTTTTTTTTTTTTTTTTTTTGAGTTATTGATTTGAATATGTTAAAGTGGGGCAGTGTGCTCACTACTTGTGTTCTGGGTATCCATATGAACATGTGAATGTTAATATGTACTTGTGGAGATGCGACCCAGACATTCACAGACACTGTGTGGGAATCTATTTAGCATACATGGATGTGCATACAGTATATTAATATAGACATGCATGTGAGTGTTTGCACTCACGGCATTCTGGCATCATACACTTCTCCACTTCCACCACCTCAGCCCCACAAATGGAGCCATCAGATGGGGGCATTTTCACCATCCGCTCCCGTCTTTTCATGCCAAGCCCACAGGTGGCGCTGCATGCATCCCATTCACCCCATTCAGTAACCAAGCAACTGCTTGGAGCTACACACAGAAACATACACAATACAAATGATAGAAGCACAGAATTCTGTTTAAAGATTATTAAAAAAAATATAATAATAATAATAAAAAAAAAAAGGTTAAAATATAAAATAAGGATTTGAATGGCTAGTTGTTATTTTAATTTATTCTACTAATCTGAACAATACATGAAAACAGTCATAGAACATTTAGATGAATAAGGATGTTAGCAGGAATCCAAGTACAGTAAATTATGCACAGGAACTTTGGGTATAGGAACATTTTAATCAACATTTCCTTCCCCCACAATTGGCAATTGTCAAAATTAATAAAAAATAAGTAAACTGTGATGAATCAATAAAACTATGACTGTAAACATCTGTTATATTTCAATGAATTTGGCTTGTTATGAGTCCACAGGTAAATAATACTCACAGCAGTCCTCATTGACAGTGCATGGCTCTGTCTCTTCAGTGGGATGAGTGCAAGCAAAGCCATCATCTGGAAACTGTTTTACATAGCGCTCCCTAGAACGCACACCTGCTCCACAAGACATACTGCATGGTGACCATGTGATCCATTCCGACATCATGCACGTGGAAGCATCTGTAAAAGATCACTGTTAGTCATGTCCTTGTTAAAAAATCTTTTAACACTCAGCCACCAGCCCTGCTAAAAAAAACACAGATCAAATTAAACCTGCAAGCAGCGATGAACGGGCCCTCGCACCCGGGCTCACCAGCAGCGAGTGGCTTTAGTAAAAAGGTGAACGGTGAGAAATGTGCATTTAAAGTCATAAATATAAGTGGAGAATATATATAATATATATTCTATATCTATCTATCTATATATATATATATATATATATATATATATATATATATATATATATATATATTCCATATATATGCCACTCTTCCTGTTGCCAGCAGGTGGCGCTATCATTATAATGGAATATTGGCCTTCAGGTGTGTTCAGGCCAGGACTCTCATTGAACATGTGAAGTTTGTGGAAGATCGGACATTTTATGCCTGAGTCACAACAACTTCCCTTGCTGTGGCGAGACATCAAAATTTTTCCTGGCGCCATAGATACGCCCTTTAACAAAAACTCAAAATCTCCACAATTTAACATTGCACAGGCCTTTAGATTAGACTGACCACAAAAAATACATTAATGTCAAAAAATTTCTAGGAGTAGTTTGTCACAGTATAAAATAAGTAACTTCCTGTTGCCAGCAAGTGGCGCTATGACTATGGCTGAATATGTGCAGGTAGATCTGTTTAGGTCAGGAGTCTTATCAAACATGAAGTATGGGGCAAATTGGACATTGTATGTCTGAGTTACAGCAACTTACTTTTTCATGGCGAAATATCGAAATTTGTCAGGCCGCCATGGACACACCCTTTAAAGAAACCTCAAGATCTTCGCAATTTAACATTGCAAAGGCCTTTAGATTACACTGACCAATTTTGGTGTTGATCTGAATAAATCTCTAGGAGGAGTTTGTTAAAGTACAACCCCTGAAAATGACAAAAACAACACCAATTTTGAAGAGAAATTCTAAATAACCGACTTTCTGTTGGGATTCGGATTTCGTACCAAGAGACTTTTTGGTAGGTATTGGTGTGTTACATGTGTCTACCGATTTTTGTACATGTACGTGAAACGTAGCTCGAGGCGCACTCCGTTGAAATTGTATGGGTGGCGCTATCGAGCCATTTTGCCACACCCGATGGAATATTGGCCTACAGATCTGTTCAGGCTAGGACTTTTATGACACATGTGAAGTTTGGGGAAGATCAGACATTTTATGCCTGAGTTATAACATCTTTTATTCCCATGTCGAGACATCGAACTTCGTCATGGCGCCATGGACGCGCCTTTTAATGAAAACTCAAGATCTTCACAACTTCACAACAGGCCTTTAGATAAGACTGACCACAAAAAAGACACTGATGTCATAAAATTTCTAGGAGTAGTTTGTTGCAGTGTTAAATGTGTCACTTCCTGTTGCCAATAGGTGGCGCTATGACTATAACTGAATATGGGCATGTCAGTCTGTACAGGTCAGGAGTCTTATCAAACATGTGAAGTTTGGGGCAGATTGGAGTTATAGCAACTTAATTTTTCATGGCGAATCATCAAATTTCGCCAGGCCGCCACGGACATGCTCTTCGATGAAAACTAAAGATTTTCGCAATTTAACATCTCAAACGCCTTTAGATTAGGCGGACCAAATTTGGTGTTGATCTGAATAAATCTCTAGGAGGAGTTCGTTAAAATACAACGAATGGAAATTACAAAAAATGCTCAAAATTTGCTCATAATATTATATTCCCATTGGGTTTAGAATTTTGCTCCAAGAGTCTTTTTTGTAGGTATTTGTGTGTTACATGTGTGTGCCTATTTTCGTGCATGTACGTGAAACAAAGTTGGAAGGCTGTTGATTTTTTTAGCATAGGGGCGCTGTCGAGCCATTTTTCCACACCCTCTTCTGAATCCTATATCAGATTAAAATTTTCACCAGGTTTGACGCATGTGCAAACTTTCATGACTTTTTGAGCATGTTTAAGCCCTCAAAAATGCAATTAATTTTGGAGAAGCGGAAGAATAATAATAAGAAACAGAGCAGATACAATAGGGTCCTCACACCATCGGTGGTTGGGCACTAACAGAGCAGATACAATAGGGTCCTCACACCATCGGTGCTCGGGCCCTAATTAGCTTAAGTTGACAGATGTTTTGGAACAGTGGTTTCCAGCCATGTTACAGATGGGGCACCAGAAACATGGTTTGGAATCACTGTTTTGGAACATGGAAGCTGGTTTCCAGGGCCTGGCAAAGACATCTTGGTCAAGGGGCAGCACTACTAGAACAATTACATCATAATAGTGGGCAACACATTTTCTAGCTGTATATATATATATATATATATATATATATATATATATATATATATATATATATATATATATATATATATATATAAATAAAAAAGCTTAATAATATACAATGCCACAATGAATTGCTAATATTACTTAATCAGTTATAGTCAGATGGGAAAGATTAAACGTTATGGTGCAATGCCTACTTCCCTCTTCTCTAAAATTACTGGCATTTATTCTGCTTGATAAAATGTGGCTTATTGAATCACTAATAAAACCATGAGTAAATATGACATCCTGGCAGAGGTGGGTAGAGTACCAAAAAAAGTAAAAGTAATTTATATATATATATATATATATATATATATATATATATATATATATATATATATATATATATATATATATATTTTTTTTTTTTTTTTTTTTTTTTTTTTTTTTTTCAGCCTTTACTCCAGTCTTGCAGTGTCACATAATCCTTCAGAAATACTTTTCATCAAAGAATCCTAAACAAAATGTCACAGGTTCCAAAAAATATTAAGCAGCAAAACTGTTTCCAGCACTGGTAATAAATCAATATATTACAATGATTTCTGAAGGATCATATGACTCTGAAAACTAGAATAATAGCTAATGAAAATTCTGATTTGCATCACTGAATTAAATTATATTTTAAAGTATATTAGTTATGTATATGTATAAATAACCTCTGACACAGAGTAGAGTGAAAACTTCTCACAAGTTAAGCTAAGTTACCGAACATCTGAACATAACTAACCAAATGCATATTGACTGATCTTCTTCTGAATGTTCAGCAAAAAGTAAACAAATGTATATTTCTGCAAGCCTAAATATTGTGGAAATATCCATATTAATTGTGCCTAGGCAAAGGCATTCCTCCTGGAACATAACTAACACAGTTTTGGAGGGTATTAATTTCATAATCTGTGACAGCTTATTTAATGTAAAAAATTATACATTGTATTTAATGCATAAGTTACACGTACAACAAACTGGTAATGTCATAGTGGTATTGTGTACTGTAATATAATGTAGCCTGAGCTATACCTGTTGAACCATGGACAGCACATGCTGTGTTAATCTAATAAAGATCTTCATCGCTAGCAAACAATAGCCTTTGCAAATTTTCTTTCAATTGACTGTAGATCCAGAGCCACGTCTTCAATGCTCTTGATGTTCTTAAACTTTCTGTTACAATTCTGAGTGAACCGCTTCAGACAGCTCAGCGCAGGCGGCAGGGAACTGAACAAATCATTCAAACAGATTTGTGAACCAATTCACTGGTTTGACAAATGGTTTGACACATTATTTTTTATTTTTTTTTATTTTTGTGAACAGAATTTACTCAAAAGAGTGAATCATTTGCGAATGGGCATCGCTCATTGCCAAGAGAAAAGTGGATGGCACGTTAGGAATAAACTGAAGTATTTAGAACTTGTATTGCATTAAGATAAAGAAACGAGAGGAATGTCGCCCACAATAACGAAGTAAAAGTTCAATAAACTCAAGTAAACTTGCCAGTGTTTCCTGTCTGAATTAACAATAAAACAAAATAAGCTATGCATTTTTTATATAGATTTCCACTCTGGCAACAAAAACTATGCAAAAGCTGCTGTGACCTTTTAATGTCTCCAAGTGGAAATCAATATTACTGCCCGTAGAGAAGTAAGATGCAACCTTACCCAAGAATGATGCAAATATTATGTTTCCTGATAAAAAAAATATCTAGTTAGCATTGCTTTAGGGCATTTGAAAAAAAAGTTCCTGTTCAAGACAGGGTGGCCCAAGATGTCTGATCAATTAAGCTCTTGGTATATACAAAAATGGAGAGTAAAGGTTGGCTCACCATAAAATTATATTTTGTTATGTTTTGACTGGTAAATTTAAAGAAAGAAATAAAGAAAGAAAATAAGAAAGAAAGAATGAAAGACAAACAACCAAAAAATGAATGAATGAATTAATGAACCATGTATTAATCAATCTGCTACAGGGAGAACTATGGATAAGATAAAATAATTAAATAAATAAATTATATGTTATAATACTTCCTACCCCCATGATTGCTATTTTGATATTGTGTCTTTACATACTATATTCTACTAACAATTGTGGATATCATTATGAAACATCCATTTCATCACCTGTAGGTACCCCAAAAATTGGAGCTGGTGTCCAAAAAAAAAAAAAAAAATAATATAATAAAAAAATACAAATTATATATATATATATATATAATATTATTAATATTATTTATATATATATAAATATATAATATAACTGATTATAATACATAATTAATTGTATTATTATTATTATTATTATTATTATTATTATTATTATTATTATTATTATTATTATCATTATTATTATTATTATTATATTTTTTGATATTGTTGTTCTTGATATTGGCCAGGACTCATACCAAACCCTTGAAAGTCCCATGAAAATAGTCTAATAGTTTTCAAAGTTATAAGCATTTTTAGCAATTTCATTATATTTTATGACCACAAGGTGGCACCAGTGGCCGAGTAATATTATTCTGAAGTCTGAAAAAAGACCTATAGTAGACTTTTTCAGTACATTTTAATCAGAGATAATATCGATATGAATGACAATAACTTCTATGTTCCTTTCCATATGGGGACTAAAATCCTGATTTTGTGTGTGTTTGATTCTGACCCTCATCACTGCAGCCGGGCCCCATGCACGGCTCAAAGTCTTGAGTATGCGGACAGGGCACACTGAGATCCAGCTGTGCCTTCAGCATCCTCTGCCTCATCCTTTTCCCCTTCTCACATGTCGAGGAGCTGCACGCGGACCACGGAGACCAGTTGGAGTAGATACATGTCTCTGGAGTGTCATCTTACAAAACAGAAAAGAAAAAGTAGGAGGATGAAAGACTCATAATAAGAACATTTCTGACTGTAAGCAATATTGAATCTCATAAAGGGAGTGCCCATAAGACAGAATTATTATAATTTTATATATATAAAAAAAAAAAAAATAAATACTGGGAACGTTTTTAAGCTGTTGTTGTTGTTTCAAATACACATCTGTGAGATTAAATGGAAAGCAAATATCAACTTTTGCTTAAACTTTTGTTTAAAGAGATGTACTTCAATATAAACTCTAAAGCCCTAATGTAATATCTCTCTAATCTGACAGGAAACAAGTTTTGTTGTGGTTATTGTGTATTCTTGTATGTAACAATAGTTATTTCTCTGAAGGGATTATGTAAGAAACATCAGAGACCAAGCTCGGGATTTTAATAAAAGATAACTGAGATTTCCATTAAGTCTCATGAGCTATGAAAGTTTATATTGAGTTCACCTAAACTGTTCTATCATACAAATGTGATTTTTCATCTAACATATTCTGGAAGAACCTGAAGAACAACAACCTATCGGTAAGCCCCGCCCCCCTCATTTACTGTTGCGACCTCGGAGTTGCTAACTGTCTTACAATGACAGCTGTCAGTGTGAAAACCTTGTCCCTATATATTTTTGATACATAATAAACACAGAAGGATGACTATGCCCTGTAGGCATATAAAATATTTTCAAATCACATTGCAAGCAGGAGAAGTCTCACTCATGTTGAGGTCATCACAATTGCAGATGAAAAAAATCCTGGATAAAAACTGTTTACTGCAAGGTACGATTAAATTAATTTACATTTAACCAGTTTAATATTAACAGATAGTGAAATGTAGACTTTCGGTTGTGTTTTTGCCCTTCACTGTACAGGATGTGAGAACAGTTCGCTATTCTTATTTGCACGTGAGCATGCATGGACTCACTAACTTTAACATTAGCCAGAGATACCTTGCTGGAGTGAAATATGACATTAATGTTCTGCTTGAGCAGATAAAAATTGTAACAGTGAGAGTATGACAACCAGAAAATGAAAGTGTTTGTCTTCATTGGGATTGGGGAATCTTCACTGGGAATGCTTACAGACATTTTGCTCAGTTTTGTTTTGGTTTAGGAAATATAATAAAATAAATTCCATTGCCCATGTTCTCAGTATACCTGGAATCAGTGTTACAAGTACCACAGGCATATTGTTTTTCAAGTTTTTAAGCATAAACCCCATAAAAACTATGCAAGCTTCGGATCTTTAAAGTCTAGTCTGCGTTCAAGGGGAAGAGCTTACCGATAGGTCAGTTGAAAATATATGAAAATATACTGTGATTAATTTTCTCATGTCTCCCAAACATAGCATAACCTCTCAAGAATACAGTTTACTCTTGGTCGGTCCTGAAGAGTTACTCTGGATATTGAATAGTTAAATCTCTCTCTCTCTCTCTCTCTCTCTCTCTCTCTCAAGGTCGATAAAGAGATGCAAACCTTCTTCTTTTTCCTCCTGGGCAATGTCAGCCACAATGTCGTCCACATTATCCGGCACAATGTTGCACTGCTCACCCTGAAGAAATCAGAAAACAACTTAAACTTCCTAACAGACTTTAAATGATGTCCCTCATTTAATAATTTTCTTTTATTCACTATTACCATCTTTGAGATAATAATAATTAAAAAAAAATGTTGACATGGGTTATACTTTTTCCCATTGTTCCTACTAATTCTTATACAGTAATCCTAACTCTCTCCCAGTCGAGAATGCATGACTTTCAATAATTTCAGGACACTGTTGTGACATGCTGGGTTCATAAATATGCATAATCTGTTTTTGTAGTTATTTCAGCTCTCAGTTTATAGACTTTTATGACATGAATAATGCAGAGCTGTTTTGCACAATAATAAAAGCTAAAACCGCAACAGCTAAGAACATTTTCTTTTGAAATGGATTTTTATTTTCTAAGACAAGCAAAGAAACAGACCTTGCGAGCAATTCTTTCTACCACAACTCTAGCCACAGGAGTGATTGCGCCACCCTCTGGGTCGTAGAAAGGGCTCTGTGGATGGTCTAAACTTGTGAGGGGACGAATTTTCTCCTGAGGTGTTGCAGGCTTGTTGGGAGACTATGGCACAAAATAAATAAATAAATCAGTTTAGCAAAAAGTCAAATGTTCAAATCATTTACTGTTATTTACTCTTTCTAATTGCATCCCTTTTTTCTTACACAGAACACACAATACATTTGGCAGAATGTTCAAGCTAAAAGAACCAAAAAACTAAAAGTTTTGCAGAACTGTTCTTTAAAAAAAAAGAAAAGAAAAGAAAAGAAACCTGAAAAAAAAAAAAAAAAAAAAACAGTATTTAAACAATATTTAAATACCCACATGATTTTCACTTATTTTATAACTGATGTCAAATAATAAACAATACAAAAGTAGATTCCTTTATAGTTATTGCATATTTTTACAGTTTAAAATCACCTCACACAACAAAGAGATCACCATAGCAAGCCTTCAGGCTTCTAAAAAGAGATTATCTCCACAGTCAACAGCAGCAAGATTGCTGAAAAAGTTTGTATATAACATGCACAACCAGGGGAGCAATATACATTATATACAAGGACCCTCTTAATGAAATGCGGAAAAATAAAAGTACGAAATCCAAGGCTGTTTTAGGACCAGACACTGTTAAAGGCATGCACCTGGTTTATTTATTTATTAACAGCACATTAGAACAGTTGGGATAAAGAATGGATACATACAAACATGCATACATTTTCTGAGGTAAATGAGAATGTTTCACATCCTGTCTATAGAACTTAAAGTATATTTAACACATAATATTCCTCTAGCCACCCAACCAATCTACAAGTAAAAATATTATCCTCTTGATATTTGAATAATAAAAAAAAAGCAAATTAAAAACAAACGTTGACACACTTGTAGATGGCAGACTCAAACTATGGTCATGTCATGATACTGCCTTCATGTCCCGACTTTTCTCTAGTCTTGAGGCAGGATCATGACAGAGCCGTGTTTTGTGTACAAGCACATGGCCTTGTCTTTTGGCCATGTGCTTGTGTTGTCTCATTCCCTTGCCCCGCCCCCCTTGTTATCCTAGTCTTGTTGTGATTGCGTATCTGTGCCACCTGTCGTGTCTTAATTGTTCCCCTATTTAGATCTCCTAGTGTGCTCTGTCTTTCGTCGGTTCATTGTTCCACTCTGTGAATGTTCTACTTATGTGTTCCTACCTGTCAGCCTCCTGAGATATCGTGTCCTTGTAACCCCTCAAAGAAGTCGTTGTACTACCGTGAGTGTTTGTTAGTAGTTAGTGTTCAGAGTCTTTGTTTACCTTGTTTATTGTGTTTTGTAGAGTTATTTAGTGTCTACCCTAGTCCTTGTTTTCCCCCTTGTGGGTTTTGTTTTCCCCTTTTTGTATAATAAATCTTGTGTTCAGTACATCCTGTCTGCATCTGAGTTCGTCCCAAACCCATCCACATAACAGAATGAACCGACCAAATAGGAACTCAGCAGACAGGATGTCCTCCACTCCTCAACCCCAATTGGAGTTCCGCCAACAATGTTGGATGTCGCCCCCCGCCGAGAAGAAAAGGGTTGCCCTGCCATACTCGCCTGAGAACGAGTGGTTTCTCCGCAATTATGCCCGGCTGTGGGAGAAGTTCTCCCAGGAGGCGCCGCAGGGTACCCCCCAGAGGTCCCCACCATCTACCCAGCTGCCAGTGATCCCCGAGGGTCATCTCCTGGCAGTTACTACACTGGGGGAACAGGCAGATCCCTCCCAGAGTCCTGAGGCGCCTTCCACAGCCATCAGTCTCCCCAGGAAGCATGGGAGACGATTGTCGTGGGAGTCCGCTTCAGAGTCTTCGGCGTCCGAGTCTGCCCTGCCTGAGACCAAACTCCCCCAACCCGCCTCTGACCCAGCTGTGGCCTCTGCACCGCGGCCAAGGAGGAAGAGGAATAAGAAGGGGCCTGCCGGTCCTGTGACCCTGTCTCCTCCTGATTCGGCGAGGTCTCCTGAGCCAGCGGCGGTGAGCGCTGGCATGCCCGAGCCAGCGGCGGTGAGCGCTGGCGTGCCCGTGCCAGCGGCGGAGAGCGCTGGCGTGCCCGAGCCAGCGGCGGTGAGCGCTGGCGTGCCCGTGCCTGCGGCGGAGAGCGCTGGCGTGCCCGTGCCTGCGGCGGAGAGCGCTGGCGTGCCCGTGCCTGCGGCGGAGAGCGCTGGCGTGCCCGTGCCAGCGGCGGTGAGCGCTGGCGTGCCCGTGCCTGCGGCGGAGAGCGCTGGCGTGCCCGTGCCAGCGGCGGTGAGCGCTGGCGTGCCCGTGCCAGCGGCGGAGAGCGCTGGCGTGCCCGAGCCAGCGGCGG
>NC_068378.1:603449-647655 GCF_023724105.1 Carassius gibelio
CACTAGAGGCGACGGCTTATGCTGTGCTGGCGCTTGTGAAGGACAAAGACTTTGATAAAGCAGGAGAAGCAGTGCACTGGCTGTCCAGACAACAGACTTACTATGGTGGTTATGGCACCACACAGGTACACCAACACCTCATCATTTGACTGTGTAAATAGTTGTACAGATGGGGGAACCAGCATTTGACAGTAGCTTGAGCTAAAGTTGGGATAAGGATGCACTGTTTTCATTAACAGTAATATCTGTGAATTACTTAATTTTAATTTTTTATTTTAATTTAAAACTTTAATTTTTAAAGGGTAAATATTATATTAAATATTCTGAGTGTCCTTATTAAAATAAACTACTGGCCTTTCATATTATCATACCTTTGTAGATCACGTTAACAGCAGGTAAAACCACACAGCAAAAAAATCTGAGTGAAATTAACTCTGCTGGGAGTACATGTGAGACTACACTCAAGAGTGTGAAAGTGATAAAATGGGAGTGTTAAATTAACACTGAAGCGGAGTTAAAGTTAATGAGATAATTAAGTGATTAATTGAGTGATGATTGACCATTATTGACGAGACCTGATATTAACATGCAGAATCAACAAAGACGAAAATCACTATTTTAATGGTGTCACCATTATAGTGGTCAGTGTTTGCTTTAGTTGGGCTCTTGACCCCTAAAATATTAAAGTCAGTTTTAGTTGGATGTTATAACGGAGTTATAAAACTGATGGACAAGCAAAGACTATTGTAATTATTGAATTAAAGTTGAAGTTACATTGTTGATTATTCCAGCCCTATGATTTTCGACAACCTATTTGCAGCATTTTAAATACAACCTGAGGAATTTCTTAAAAGTTGTTGGTTCAAAAATCTTTCAAAAGAGTCTTTCCATTAAACATGCAAACATCAAGAATTAACCTGTGAATCTCAACAATGGTGAAAATAAAAAAAACATGTTGCAGAGCATTCTGGGTGCACCTATCAAAATTAATTCATGGCTCCCATTATGCATTGTGGCATGAATAAATTATTAGCTGAATTGTTTCAGTAATTTCCTTTATTCTTACTATTGTATTTTTGTTTTTCATGTTACTTTTAGTAGTTTGTTTTCTTATGTTTAGAGTTGTTCTGTTTTTCTGAATATGCTATTTGTCACTAATCTTTGATGTATGTTTGTGCCTTTTTTTATATCAGAACAACTTTAAAGAAATCCTTTTAATTAACGGGTACTGTACAATCACAGAGTGGTTATAATCAATGATATCAATCAAATTTGTTTAGGCTTTAATCCCTTGGCACTATCTAGGGATTGTGCTGAAAGGTGCTCCACGCATTCTGTTTATTATTATTTACAGGCCTCCAAAATACTCTTCAGCATTTGTTGAAGAGGTCACAGAAATGTTATCAATGATTTCCTCAGAGTTTGATTGTTTTGCAATAGCAGGGGATTTTAATATTCACATAGATAATGCAGAAAACAAAACTACAAAAGAAATGATAACGCTTTTAAACACTTTTGACTTGACTCGGCATGTGCATGGACCCACACAGAAAGATGGACACACTCTAGACTTAATCATCAGTAGGGGTCTAAACATTTCATCCATTGTTATTAAGGACGTAGCACCATCTGATCACTTCTGTATTTTCTTTGATATACTGATCTCTGCTACCACTGAATCTAGATCTGTCTCTGTCAGAAGGAGATGCATAAATGAGAACACACGTGTACTATTTACAGAGGCTATATCTTTAACACCAAGCATTTCTGCAGACTCTGTTGATATTCTCCTTGATTCCTTCAACTCAAAAGTTAAAAATGTTATTGATGATATTGCTTCAATAATAGTCAGTAAGAAAACAAACAGACAGAAATCAGTTTGAAGAAGATCAACAGCAGTTCAGACTATGAAAAGACAATGCAGAAAAGCAGAGGGGATGTGGCGGAAGACAAAACTTGAAATTCACTATAGCATCTATAAAGACAGCCTTCATGCTTATAATGTTAAACTAGCCACATATAGACATAATTTATTCTCAAACCTTATAAACAGTAACTTAAATAACACTCATACTCTTTTTGCCACTGTTGAGAGACTGACAAACCCCCCAAGTCAGATTCCCAGTGAAATGCTATCAGACAGCAAATGCAATGAGTGTGCTTCCTTCTTTTCCGAGAAGATCATCAATATCAGGAAGGCGATTAGCACATCCTCAAGTAATGCAGAGGTCAGACCGATTCGGCCACAATATCAAAAAGATACTATGTCTATTTCTGAAACAAATGATAGCAAAATTCTGGAAGACATAGTGCAGCACCTAAAATCATCAACCTGCTGTCTTGACACACTTCCCACATCTTTTTTTCAAAAGTGTGCTTAACTGCTTAGAAGCAGATCTTTTAGAAGTGGTGAATGCCTCACTTCTTTCTGGGACATTTCCAAACTCCCTAAAAACTGCAGTTGTTAAGCCCCTCCTGAAAAAGAGCAATCTTGATAACACAATTTTGAGCAATTTCAGACCAATATCTAATCTTCCTTTTATAGGCAAAATTATAGAAAATGTAGTTTTTAATCAGATGAACAAATACTTAAACTCAAATGGATACCTGGACAATTTTCAATCTGGTTTTCGACTGCATCACAGCACAGAGACAGCACTCATTAAGATAATAAATGATATTCACTTAAATTGCGACTCTGGCAAAATATCGGTGTTGGTATTGCTTGTTCTCAGTGCTGTGTTTGACACTGTCGATCATAACATACTACTAGAGAGACTGGAAAACTGGGTCGGGCTTTCTGGGATGGTACTCAAATGGTTCAGGTCATACTTAGAAGGGAGAGGCTATTATGTGAGTAAAGGAGAGCATAAGTCTAAGTGGATGTCCATGACATGCGGAGTCCCACAAGGCTCAATTAATGCACCGCTCTTGTTTAGCCTGTATATGCTTCCACTGAGTCAAATAATGAGAAATAACCAAATTGCCTATCACAGCTATGCTGATGATACCCAGATTTACCTAGCCTTATCTCCAAATGACTACAGCCCCATTGACTCCCTCTGCCAATGCATTGATGAAATTAATAGTTGGATGTGCCATAACTATCTTCAGTTAAATAAGGAAAAAACTGAAGTTATTGCATTTGGAAACAAAGATGAAGTTCTCAAGGTGAATGCATGCCTTGACTCTAGGGGTCATACAACTAAAAAACAAGTCAGGAATCTTGGTGTGATTCTGGACACAGACCTTAGTTTCAGTAGTCATGTCAAAGCAGTAACTAAATCAGCATACTATCATTTAAAAAACATTGCAAGAATTAGATGTTTAGTTTCCAGCCAAGACTTGGAGAAACTAGTACATGCCTTTATCACCAGCAGGGTGGACTATTGTAATGGGCTCCTCACTGGCCTTCCCAAAAAGACCATTACTCAGCTGCAGCTCATCCAGAATGCTGCTGCCAGGATTCTGACTAGAACCAGAAAATCTGAGCATATCACACCAGTCCTCAGGTCCTTACACTGGCTTCCAGTTACATTTAGGATTGATTTTAAAATACTTTTACTCGTATATAAGTCACTGCATGACCTAGGACCGAAATATATTTCAGATATGCTCACTGAATATAAACCTAACAGAGCACTCAGATCACTTAAAACCCATCTGTTTAGTTGTGCATTTATTGAATGAGCACTGTGCTATGTCCGAACTGATTGCACTATATCTTCACTGTTTTATTTTATATAAAATAAATTTCTAACTGTTTTTAAATTGATTTTAAGTAAACGTTTTAATCATTTTAAAAATTTTAAAATTGCTTGTTTTATTTTTTTTTTCTTATTTTTCATGATTATTTTACTTTCTTTGATGTAAAGCACTTTGAATTACCATTGTGTATGAAATGTGCTATATAAATAAACTAAAAGTTTTGACTTTTTTCTTGTCCTTTATTTACAATTCAGTTGTAACAGCCAAACCAAATCTGACTTTTAAAATGTAAGGCTCAAGAGCCCAACTAAATCAAACACTGACCACTATAATGGTGACATAAAAATAGTGATTTTCATCTTTGTTGATTCTGCATATTAACATCAGGTCTCGTCAATAATGGTCAATCATCACTCAATTAATCACTTAATTATCCAATTACCTTTAACTCAGCTTCAGTGTTAATTTAACACTCCCATTTTAACACTTTCACACTCTTGAGTGTGGTCTCACATGTACTCCCAGCACATTTAATTTCACTCTTAATTTTTTGCTGTGCATGCGTGGCACCTCACTACCATTGCAAAAGAGTATTTATATAGTTTATATGGTTGAAACTCATTTAACATAAATGCTCAAAAGCTGCTATAGAGATTTATTTTGTAAAAGACATGGTTCAATTTATTCAACGTTTCAAAAAGCTTTGTTCCATCATTAAAATTTAGTAGCAGTCTGAATCCCTGTCTGTTTGTCTTTTCTAGGTGACCATCATAGTATTCCAGGCCGTGGCAGAGTATCACACGCAGGTGAAGGACCAACAAAACTTCAACCTGAATGTGGAGCTGTCCGTGGTAGGAAGAAGCAAACCTGTCAGATGGACCATTCAAAGAAATAATGTTCATCTTACACGGTCAGACAGGGTGAGTATCTCGTCAAAACTAATCAAAATGGCTCAAGCTCAATATTTAAATTGAAATCATTTTATTGAATTTTGGGAGCTTTGTTTTTCGTCATTCATCATTTTTTATTGTCTACATTAACATTAATTCCCTAGTGTTGTGTTTGGTCAATGAAATCTTCGGGTATCTCTATTACATCATGGATATTACATCAATGACTTAAGTACGTCTGCATTCACTCAACAGGTGGAGATAAACAAGGAGTTTAATGTAACTGCTAGAGGAACTGGAAGAGCCACTCTATCAGTGAGTGTTCAAGAGCGTTTATACAGTCAACAGCAAGATTAAAGCGTGTAACATCTAATCTGAGACATGCTGCTGTTTTCAGCTTCTGACACTGTACTACGCCCGACCTGTTGAGAAGAAATCTGACTGTACTTTCTTTGATCTGACTGTTAAAATGGAGAAATACAATGAAAGTAAGATTGAGTTATATTACTATTAAGAGATCACGCACTGTTAAAAAAGTGCCGTTAAATAAATATTTACTATTTACAACTCTTATATTTTTAACAGTGTCTTACCATAATTATAACATGGAAATTAACTCCACTCCCACTGCTTCAAACAGTTCGACTTTAAAAACTAGCATTCATACGAAGTTAGTACTGTGAACTTATTTCATTTGAGTCCACTGAGAATGAATATTTCTTAAAGGTCCCATGACATGGATTATTTCCTTTTCTTTAAATGCTTTTTAATGTTTCCTTAGGTGTACTTATATTGTTAGTATGATTTGTACATTAAAAATGTAGAAATAAAAAGCATTTTTAGATCCTGATATTAGCCCTCTGGCTTGAATGCTCTGTTTGAAGGGGCGTGTCTGCTGTGAGACTCCGAATAAACCACAACTGTTGTGATTGGCTGACATCTTTCCATTCGAAATGCGTTCATGTGGAACTCCTCTCAAATATATATATATATATATATATATTTACTATTACAGCTGTCGAGATTAACGAATCGTGGAAGTGTTGATTATATAATTATTTTTTCGAACTTTTCCCATCATATGAAAGGCTGCAGTGATGAGCATTGAGTAGACAGAGTCTGTTTATCGCGTGGATGCAGTCATCTCGTCATTATTGCAACACGTTATCTCACAAAATGCTTTCACCATAGCTAACAGCAAACACATGAATACAGTAAGAGCTTCGTTGTGCAGCATAACAGCGTCATTCATTGTAACGGCAGTTTGGGCAAGTGTGCAGATATACTCGCGATGTGTAACAGCTCCGGAAAAAAGCAAGCGTTCTTTGATCGCTCTCTGTAGTTAAATCACAATTTAAACAACAGATTTGTTTCATGCTACTAAGAGAAACAACGTGAAGTTAATCGTTTAGTCACTGGCTTGATTCACTGATGCATCAGTATTAAACGATTTAGAAAGAAAGTCTGTGTGAACTTGAATGATTAGCTACACATCATAAATCAATGATCACAGATCAGGCATTAATTAACACTGTTACTCACTGTTTGTGCCGGTGCTGTCGAATCCATATCATAAATGTCTGTTTGAAATGCCTGTGCTGACATTGCGACTGGGTTATATGTATAAATTTGGGCGGGCAAAGCAGAGAAAGGGGAGGTAACAATTCTCGTTACAACGTCACAACGAGGAGATTCAAGATCAGCCCGTTTGAGCTTCCATTTTCTCAAAGGCAGAGAAAGATAGAAAAATCTCAATTTACACCGATTCAAATTTCTATAAACTTGGGGACACCATATACAGGCTAGGGGAACTCATATTAATCTTAAAAAACCTCAGAAAGTGTAATTTTCATGTCATAGGACCTTTAATATAAAACTGCAAACACTTAAAGGGATAGTTAATTAATAATAGTAATTTACTAAAAGCATGGCTTTTACTCAAATCAATGCAGCTCATTGCCAGGTATAGCACACGTGCATGTGCTGTAGTACTTTTCTTTTTTAGCAGCAAATCAGTATATCAGAATTATTTCTGAAGGATCGTGTGACATGCAAAAAAAAAAAAAAAAAAAAAAATCAGCTTTGAAATCTCAATAAATTACATTTTGAAAAGTATTCAAATAGAAAACAGCTATTTTAAATAGGTTAGTACAAATATTTAAAAATTTCACTGATTTGCAGTACTTGGATCAAATAAATGCAGGCTTGGTGAACAGAAGAGACTTCTTTAAAAAACATTAAGGCAAGGCAAGGCAAGGCAAGTTTATTTATATAGCACATTTCGTACATGGTAATTAAAAGTGCTTTACATAAAATAAAGTAAAATAATCATAAAGAATCATGAAGAAAAATAATAACAAAAATAAAACAAGCAATTTTACAACTTTTAAAATGATTAAAACATTTACTTAAAATTAATTAAAAAACAGTTAGAAAATGATTTTACATAAAATAACCAGTGAACATAGAGTGCAATCAGTTTGGACATTGCACAGTGCTCATTCAATAAATGCATGGCTAAACAGATGGGTTTTGAGTAGTGATGGGAAGATGAGGCCTCATGAAGCTTTAAGCTTTTCAGCCAAGTGGTTCACAAAAGGGTTAATTTCTGGAAACTTAATTTTCTCACAATACCACCTGGTGGCCAACAAAAGCAGAGTGTAAAACAAGCAGATAGATTACAGACAGAGGTGTAAAGTCCAGGGGTCAGAAAGTAATAGTCCTGCCATATTTTTGTTCCACTCATGAACTCAGCACCTGATTTCACCAGAGGAGGGAACAAGTCATTCCTTTCAAGTCACAAACGAGTCTGAAGTCAAATCCCAAGTCATCAATTAGTTAAAGTCAATGAGATAATTAAGAGACTAATTAAATGATGATTGTGCATAAGTGATGAACACCTGCCATTATTGTGCATTACAAAGGATCAGATGCTGATGTTTTATTGGTTAAAATGATGTCACCATCATGGAGATCAGTGTTTGCTTCAGTTAGGGTCTTGACCTTTGGCTTCTTGTGTTAGATATTTCTCTGCAAAAGGGCATGTGCTGTTATACAACAGTGCAATCAGTGCAGTGCAGAAATCTCTTACTAGCTGCTTTTACATGATGAAGTAATTCTTAGGCATCAGCCTGTTTATTTACAAAAAAACAGTTATTTCATTTATCATATGTTCAGTTTTTAAATATTTAAACACATTGTGGAACTGCTACATGCAAATTAACTGTTGATTTAATATTGATAATTATTTTGAAATATAATGTATGTAATGCATATACATTTTTGAAACCTTGTCCTACTAAGACGCACAGACATCATGACCCAGCATATGAATCTCAACAATGGTGACAACCAACAAAACGGTTCAAGCTGAAGTGCTTGCAGGGTAACACCATAGTAAAAAACTACAATCATGCACTGTAGCATGAATAATTATTGTAACCACTGTTGAGGATCATATGATAAGTGCTCATGTCTAAAATCCTTCATTGTTTCCCCCAATATTTAAGCATTACAATAATATTTGTTTAATAGGACTTTTGTTGTAGTTCAGTAATAGCTGAGCATAATTTCAAGCTTTTAATTCATCAGTGTGTTAATATTTACCATGTAACACAACCACAAGTGTTTAAAAGCAAATTACTTTGAATTATTAAAAGGGTCAAGAGCCCAAATAAAAAAAAATCACTGATCTCCATGATGGTGGCATCACTTTAAACAATAAATCATCCGATCCTCTGTAATTCTCAATAACTGTAGTTGTTTATCATTACTTATGCACAATCATCATTTAATTAGTCACCTAATTATCTCACTAACTTTAACTCTTTTAGGACTTGGGATTTAACTTGAGACTCGTTTGTGACTTGAAAGGAATGAATCGCTTCCTCCTCTGGTGAAATCAGCTGCTGAATTCATAGGTGGAACAAAAATATGGCATGAATTTTACTTTCTGACCCCTGGACTTTACACCTCTGACTGTAATATATCTGCTTGTTTTTACACTCGTTGGCCACAATGTGGTATTATGAGCAAGTTAAGTTTCCAGAAATTAACCCTTTTGTGAACCACTTGGCTGAAAAGCTTAAAGCTTCATGAGGCTTCATCTTCCCATCACTAGTTTTGAGTCTAGATTTAAATGTGACTACTGTTTTAGCACATTTGATCTCTTCTGGAAGCTGATTCCAACTGCGGGCAGCATAGTAACTAAAGGCGGACTCCCCTTGTTTTGTGTGAACCCTTGGTATTTCTAACTGACTTGATCATAATGATCTTAATGGTCTGTTAGGTTTATATTCAGTGAACATATCTGCAATATATTTCGGTCCTAGGTCATTTAGTGACTTATATACGAGTAAAAGTACTTTAAAAACAATCTTTCCAGCAGAGCTGGGACTTTCAAGTCACAAGCAAGTCGTCAAGTCATATCCAAGTCCTCAAAGGGTTAAAGTTAAAGAGCTAATTAAGTGTTAATTCTCAATACAAACTTTTGTAGATTTGTAACAGAAATAAAGTCAGTCTGGTTAGTAATAAGTGAAGCTGGTAATAGTGTTTGTGGAGTTGTTTAATCCTCCTCTGGTGAGATCTCCAGAGATGTAATGTCTTCTTTTATCTTCAATTGATTTCATCTAGGTTGTGGCTGAAGTCAGTTTTAGTTCTTGTGTTTCTTGTGTTTCTGCTCATGTCTTTTTCTGTTATTTTCTTTCCTTCAGTGATTCTGCTTGTTAACAGGCTTATTAAGGCTGAAATTACTTAATATTTAATATATACACAGATTTTGTGGCTCAGATAAGGTCCAGTTCTGGTTAATTTCTTTTTTCTTGGCTGACATGTGGCATTGCTATAGCCTGCTTGTGGCTCAAATCTGGCAAACAGAAGCGGTCCGCCCAAGTGCCATCATTCCACGCTGCATGTGGGCCAGATCATCTTTCCACAGGTGCCAGATGTGGGCCAGATCTGGGCCGACACAATATTGCTATGTGGGATACTTCAAAATTATACATTGATAATCTGTCAATTACTTGCTGACTTGCACGGAAACCAGCAACCTATTGGACCCCAAAATAACGTCTCTCTCTCTCTCTCTCTCTTTCTCCCTCTCTAATTTATATATAAATATATATTTTAATAACTGAGCGTGTACTACAAACTATTCTACGGTGATATTTCAGCACTTGACAAACTGATAGCGACTCCTAAGTAGCACTTAACCCTCTTGGCGCCACGGTCGAGTTTACTCGACAAGATGCGGCACTGAATAAAACGGCCGATTTTGTCAAATAGGGTGCAACCTCCCTTGCACTAGATAGCAGACATGTAATAATTAATCTCTGACTGAAAAAAACATCATGCTCCTATACACAATCTTCGAGATAGAGTGCATTGAATCGGTGCGGAAAAAAGCGGAGCTTGTGTGAGAGTGAGCCATTTTATCTGAACAATATTGTCAACGTCATCGAGTATTGGCATTATATTATTATTATTTTCATTATTATTATTATCTAGTGGCATCAATAAAGCTTCAATAAAGCCGCAATGAGGTGTTGGAACTTTTATTCGCGGACACTGATTCTGAAGGGGAATATCTGCATTCAGAAGATGACGGTCATACCGAAAGTGAAAGTAGATAGCCCTACACCAAGCACAAACGGTGAAGTTTTTGTTGCGGGGACGAGGCGGGAGATTTTTACCGCCCTAGACATGTATATTTGTCTTCTGACCGCACCTCTCCGCAATCGCGGCGACAGTATTGTAGTGGAGACTTTGTCTAATGCCAATGGGTATGTTAGACGAGGTCGAAGTATTCATAGGACAGTTAGGAGGCAAGGTGGGAGTCGCAATTACACTGACAGTAGTCCGAGCTGTGCACACTCGGCGCGTGCGCGAGGCAAATCTAGCCGCGCTGCTCATAGCAGATGCAGAGGCGATGTGACACGGGGCATAGCTTTTGAACTAATCAGGTCTTGTCTACTTGTGTTTGTGTGTCATATGAATAATATATATGTGCCCCATACATGGAATCAGAGTGCCAGCTGCATGTAGTAAATAGAAAATCCCAACCGCTACATGCATTTGGTTTGTTTTCTACCATTTATTAGTAATGATTTGCACAGTTTGTTTACTGCTTACTATTTACCTGAGCATTCAGTATTGTGCAATATAGCACACAGAAGGTGAGGGACATTTTTTTGGGGAAAGAAGTGCTCCATTTTATCATTTAAACATGTGACTTTTCATGAAAATTCTATAATTCAAGATGACCACCCCATTTGACGTCATAGTATGCAAATTAAATGGGGAAATAAAATCCCTACATAAACATTGGGTCATCCTTAATATTTTTATAATTGTCAGAAAGTCTCTATCTTTTATAAATTTTAAGATATAGCCTTTTGAAATTAAGATGTCAAAATCGAACGTTTTAGGAAAAAACCTCTGGCGCCTAAAGGGTTAAAGCATGGCTATGTGCGATTATGTTAAGTGCATTGTTGAGAAACGAATGAGAAACAATAGCAAACGATCGCAGGTGGTATTGTGAGCAAATTCATTTTCCTGAAATTAACCCTTTTATGAACCATTTGGCTGAAAAACTTCTGAAAAATTCCATGCATACTGAGTTTTTTACACTGTTAAAGAGGTGGATTCCCATGCTAAACATGGACAAAGTTTCAAAAATTAAGTTGTATGTTTGAAGGAGTATTTCTGTTCCAAAAATACTCCTTCCGGTTTGTCACAAGTTTCGGAAATATTTTTCGAGTATGGCTCTGTGTGGAGCGGAATTTCTTTATATGGGCCCTGAGGGCACGTCTGCCGGAAGAGCGCGCGCTCCCGTATAGCAGAGAGTGAGAGCACAACAGGCATTCACTGATCAGAGCGAGAGCGTCGCGAAATGTCACAAAAGGAGTGTGTTTTTGGTTGCCAGGGCAAGACAACCCTGTACAGATTACCAAAGAAAAAACAGCATTAAGGGACCAGTGGATGGAGTTTATTTTTACAGAGCATCAACGGAGTTGTGCAAGTGTTTGTTCCCTGCATTTCTAAAATGCTTGTTTTACAAACAAAGCCCAGTTTGACAACGGATTTGCGTATCGTTTATTTCTTAAGGATGATGCAATCCCAACGGAAAAGGGTCACGATTGTGTGTTGGAACCGCAGGCGGTGAGTAAAACTGCTTAAAATATCTCTGCCTCCTTGTTAGTGCGTCCCCTCCCATGCCGGAGACCCGGGTTCGAGCCACGCTCGGAGTGAGATGTTGCTCTAGTTCAGTTTCAACCTTCACAGCTGTCACAGCTTCCAAACGCTCTCAACGCAAAAGCCTACTCGCGCTCGTGATTCTTTAGCTCCGCCCACACGTCACGCCTCCAGGCGCTCGTGTTTTTCCGGGAAAAATCGGTAAAGACTATCTTTCTCTTATGAATATAATAAAACTAAAGACTTTTTGGAGTTATGAAGGATGCAGTACTACTCTATAGGTACTCAAGATTAACAAGATATTGAGTGAAAACGAGCATTTCACCCCCCTTTAAAGCTTCATGAAGCTTTATCTTGCCATCACTAACTGTGGGTCTAATACCTCTATGTACTACTTTTTAATTTTAACTATTACCATTCCATTTTTATACTCTATTAATCAAGGGAAGACCTGATAAAATACTTTTATTTCCCTTTAGAAAAAAAAGGAACCATTGCAAGCTACAACTTCACTATGGATTTCTCGTATGTAAACATCCTAACAAGTTTATTTTTATTTCAAGAAACCATTTATTTATAATATGTCTTCATGTTCTTCTTACAGCTGTTTTCACACTTGGTTTCATTAATTGGTCAGAGCCCAAGCTTGATCCTGCCAAACTTTTCGCACATTGCACTGTAAAAAGTGTTTCCCTATATTTATTCAGTAAAATTGTGTCAAAAATTTACAAGCAATATTATTAATTAAATTAAACACATTTTAATTAAGTAGAAATAATCATTAAAAATGAGTAGAATAACATGAAAAATTTAAGTAAAATTTACATAAAAATATTGATTTCATTGGACAAAAATCAAACAAACAAAAAAACACTATGCTAAAGAATACTATGTTATGCATGCCAGGCCAGTAGTTGGCGATCACGAAACATTATATGCATGCACATGACATCAGCCTTTTTACAAATTCACATTTGTGTTGCTTACATAGATATGATAAAGGCACCATGTTCAAAAGGTTGTAATGCCCCCAAAACAGTTATTGAAGACACCTAAAGTTCACAAACCGAATCACTGAATGAAAAAAATAATAATAATTTGCTTACCATTGTAGTGGTCAGTGTTTGCTTTAGTTGGACTCTTGACCCTTAAAATTTTAAACAGATTTTCGTTGGTTGCTAGTTGTGATACAGCAGCTAGATAAGCCAAGAAGGAAATGCGACCAGGTGATTTTATTTGTTTTTACATCATCATTTGGTCTATGTTGGGAGTATCTTATCAATAACATGTGTCCTGCGATTGAACAATATAAGCTCTGGTGTTTTCAGCATTATCAGAGAAATTCTTAGAAGCACCTTTGATCAAAACCTTGTTAAAAAATAAAAGTGTTTTCATTTAGACACACAAACATCAAGAATCAGCCTGAGATCCTCAACAATGGTGACCATCAAAAAGCATGTTGCACTGCATTCTGGGTGCCACCAATCAAAACTCATTTTATGGCTCCCATCATGCTTTGCGGCATGAATAAATAATGAGCAACAATTCTATAGTAGCTTGTTTTGTGATTCTTACAGTTTGTCTGAATATGCTGTTTGTCACCATTCTTGAGATTGCTGTTTTAAGACATTGAGGCTATGTCTTAAGGCCCCCCAAACAGAGTTATTGAAGACACCTAAAGTTCACAAACAGAATCAAAGGGTAAATTGTTGGTTACCATTACAGTGGTCAGTGTTTGCTTTTGTTGTGTTCTTGACCCTTGACGTTTTAGTATTACATTTTGCATTACTGTTGTAACTCAGTTATAACAGCTAAACAAGCTAAGAAAAAAAGATGATAAGGTGGTGTTGGTTATGCTTTTACATAATCTTTGTTTTAGCTGAATATCTAAACGCATTCAGAGTCTGATCTCTGAGTTAAATTAACATTTGTTATAGCCGCCCTGTGATTCAACAATAAAAGGCCTGGAATTTTCAGAGTAATCCAGAGTTTAAGAATTCTGATTGAGAGAGGGGAAATTTATTTTGGCACACCGTGACATCAAGAACCAGCGTATGAATCTCAAGAATGGTGACAAACAGCATATTCAGACGACCGGTAAGAATCACAAAACAAGTTACTATAGAATTGTTGCTCATAATTTATTCATGTCGCAAAGCATGATGGGAGCCATAAATCAGTTTTGATTGGTGGCACCCAGAATGCAGTACAACATGCTTTTTGATGGTCACCATTGTTGAGGTTCTCAGGCTGATTATTGATGTCTGTGTGCCTAAATGAAAAAACAAAATTAATGCTAAAAACACCAAAACTTTTATTTTTCAACCACAGGACACCTGTCATTGATCAGACACTCCCAACTCAGAAACCCAGATCAAATAATGATGGTAAAACAAAGAACACCACCTGAAATCATTTCCTTCTTGGCTTGTCTAGCTGCTGTATCACAACTAGCAACCAAAAAAAATCTGTCTAAAATTTTAAGGGTCAAGAGTCCAACTAAAGCAAACACTGACCACTACGATGGTAAAGAAATTATTATTATTTTTCTCGTTCAGTGATTCGGTTTGTGAACTTTAGGTGTCTTCAATAACTGTTTTGGGGGCCTTACAACCTTTTGAACATGCTGCCTTTATCATTTCTATGTAAGCAACAAAAATTTGAATTTGTAAAAAGGCTGATGTCATGTGCATGCATATAATGTTTTCGAAGGGTGTTTCATGATCGCCAACTACTGGCCTGGCATGCATAACATAGTATTCTTTAGCATACACTGTAAAAAGTGTTTCCCTATATTTATTCAGTAAAATTGTGTCAAAAATTTACAAGCAATATTATTAATTAAATTTAACACATTTTAATTAAGTAGAAATAATCATTAAAAATGAGTAGAATAACATGAAAAAATTAAGTATAATTTACATAAAAATATTGTTTTCATTGGACAAAAAACAAACAAACAAAAAACACTATGCTAAAGAATACTATGTTATGCATGCCAGGCCAGTAGTTGGCGATCATGAAACAACCTTCGAAAACATTATATGCATGCACAAACCGAATCACTGAATGAAAAAAATAATAATAATTTGCTTACCATTGTAGTGGTCAGTGTTTGCTTTAGTTTGACTCTTGACCCTTAAAATTTTAAATAGATTTTTTTTTGGTTACTAGTTGTGATACAGCAGCTAGATAAACCAAGAAGGAAATGCGACCAGGTGGTGTTATTTGTTTTTACATCATAATTTGGTCTGAGTTTGGTGTCTTTTATCAATAACATGTGTCCTGTGATGGAACATCATAAGCTCTGGTGTTTTCAGCATTATCAGAGAAATTCTTAGAAGCACCTCTGATCAAAACCTTATAAAAAAAAAAAAATAGAAAAGTGTTTTCATTTAGACACACAGACATCAAGAATCAGCCTGAGAACCTCAACAATGGTGACCATCAAAAAGCATGTTGCACTGCATTCTGGGTGCCACCAATCAAAACTCATTTTATGGCTCCCATCATGCTTTGCGGCATGAATAAATAATGAGCAACAATTCTATAGTAGCTTGTTTTGTGATTCTTACAGTTCGTCTGAATATGCTGTTTGTCACCATTCTTGAGATTCATACGCTGGTTCTTGATGTGACTGTGTGTCAAAAGAAAGTTCCCCTTTCTCTGTTTTAAACAGAATTCTCAAACTCTGGTTTACACTGAAAATTCCACTTGTTTTTCTTTTTTGGCTGAATCACAGGGCTGCCATAATGAATGTTATCTTGTCTCAGAGATCAGACTCTGAATGAGTTCAGATATTCAGGTAGAACAAAGATTATGTAATAGCATGACCAACACTACCTGATCATCTTTATTCTTAGTTCGTCTAGCTGTTATAACTGAGTTACAACAGCAATGCAAAATGTAATATTAAAACATCAAGGGTCAAGAACACAACTAAAGCAAACACTGACCACTGTAATGGTAACCAACAATTTACCCTTTGATTCTGTTTGTGAACTTTAGGTGTCTTCAATAACTCTGTTTGGGGGGCCTTAAGACACAGCCTTTTGAACATGATGCCTGTATCATATCTATGTAAGCAACAAAAATTAATAATTTTAATTTGTAAAAAGGCTGATGTCATGTGCATGCATATAATGTTGCATGATCGCCAACTACTGGCCTGGCATGCATAACATAGTATTCTTTAGCATAGTGTTTTTTTGTCTGTTTGTTTTTTGTCCAATGAAATCAATATTTTTGTGTAAATTTTACCTATTTTTTTCATGTTATTCTACTCATTTTGAATGGTTAATTCTACTTAATTAAAATGTGTTAAATTTAATTAATAATATTGCTTATACATTTTTGACACAATTTTATTGAAAAAATTTAGAGAATCACTTTTTACAGTGCAGTTTCAGTGCGTACTGACACAGATGTAACATGCTTTACAAAGACAGTTTATTCAGAGATGAGCAGCTCTGTGTTACTACAATATAAAAATTCTGAGGTCAAACAGACTTGGGATCACACCAAAAGGTCTAGTGTGAAAATAGCCTTAAGGCGGTCGCACACCGGACGAGACGCGCCGCGTCGCGTCGCGCCACATGTAGGACAACTCGAGGTATCGCACACTGGACGCGTACATTCTATATGCGTGAGCTCAATTTCGCAGCAAGATGGGAGAGTTTTAACTTCATCTATTATTTTAATTTTAAATATATGATTTTAATTGATAAAAGCTGAGTTTTTAACATTAATTAATGAAAAGAATCTGTGTTATTATAATAAGTCTGTTATTGTTTTGTTTTATCTGTTGTCTAGGCAACTGTGCTGCTGAAAACGTAACCAAACACTTTGTAATGTTTTATTTGAATGAAACAAGTGTGCTGTACTTTAATTTCAGTTTCAGTTTATAACATCTGGGTTTTTTAATATAAAACTATGCGGATGGCGCTCTGTGGCGCGGCAGAAATTTGAACAGCGTTCTGAGTCGTAGCTGGGCGCCGCGGACAGACGCCGAATGGCGCCGCCGGTGTGTGTACTCACATAGAAAATAATGTGTTCGAATTTTAAAGACGTGGCGCGACGCGACGCGGCGCTGCGCTTCTCGTCCGGTGTGCGACCCCCTTAAAACACAGATTTAGAAGATGTTAAAAACTGCTCTTGATCTCAATCTTCACAGGTACAAAAATGATACGATTGATGCCACCATGACTATTCTGGATATTGGCTTACCGACTGGATTCGATGTTGAAGAAAATGATCTTAAAGAGGTACTGTGATGATAAAATTATGACCTCACAGAAGAGGTCATGTATTGATGTTTTTCTTCTTATGTTCTTGTCCTCAGTTGTCTAAAGGGAAGGAGAGATACATTCAGACATATGAAAAGAATAAAGTTCTTTCAGAGCGAGGATCCCTCATCCTCTACTTAAATAAGGTACTCTTTGTTAGCAAAATGTAGTGCCGGATAATAAAAAAATATATATATTTTTTATTTGTATTTATTTATTTAGGATCCAGAAACCATGTGATTCACTTACTAACACACTATTTTTGAATTCTTGATTCTGATTGGATGACAGATGTTCTACACTATTTGTGACTTTGACAACATTTGCTAACTCTACAAAAAAAAAAAATAAAAAAAAAATAATTTGGAATGATATTTGTTTTTTGTTACAAATCAAGTTACATACAGGAAGTTAGTGAAATGATAGGGTTTATTGAACCAACTTGAATGAAGACTGAATGCAGGTGAGAATTACGGTAGTGGCAACAGTTCAATGGGCTGTAACAGGCGGTGGAATATGGTACTTGGTTGAAGGATATAGAGACTGGAACCAGAAAACAGGGAGGACAACAAGGGAGAATGACAGGATGATCGTCTGGGGTTCTGGAGGCAGAATAAACACAGGTTAGAGTAGAGGGAGTCAGGGTTCTGTTCAGGGTAGTGAATGATAGACCGGACACAGAAGCACTGTAGTGAGGGTGGCTTTATACAAGGCTTGATCGTTGAGTGCAGGTGCAGGTGATCAGTACTCCAGCAACTGGTATCGGGTGTGATTGGGAACAGGTGAAGGTGATGATGGAGGTGGCTGTGAGGGTGATGATTCCCTGACAGTTGTATGTTAGTGTGAAAAAAAGTCACGTTCTGGAGACCACACATTGAAATGAATGGCAAATGATAAAATGGAAAAAAGTAAGATGACACGAGTGGCACTCTTTTTATTAGCTACAATGAATAACACACACGGTAATGTGTCTCCATGTCACAAACACCTTGTGCTTCCATGTCACTGCCTAGTCACGTTTTGTTTGCATTGCAGACTGCATATCCGAATCATATTGCGCATTACTTTTTTTAACGGGAGAGAATTAAATGCAAATTTAATATATAGATCTAGCCTACAACTGTCAGCTATGCAAAACTGAACACTGTTCTTGCAGTGCAAACTGCAAGGAAAATGTCCCTGTTCCACTTGAAACAGGAACGTTGTAGAATCCCCATCCTTTCCGAAGAAGGTTCGGAAGCAATAACACATATGAACAACCATTTAGATGCAAATGGAAGATTAGAGGTGATTGTAAGTCTCTTGAAAAATGGCAGAAAGTCTACTGGGAAAACAAGGTATCTGAGGCTATACTCTGGACTTTACACATATTGGATCCACTTAAGTTTATACATATGGAACCCAGCCCTCTACCGGTTTTCACGGATTCATGGAGTGAGGGCCTGGCGCCAGATGTTCTGCCACATCTGGCTGCTGAGGGGAAGGAGGGGCTCGATAGGGTCTACAGTGCCGGTATCCAGGGGCAAAAGAGTAAAAGTTCTGCCATATGTTTGCTCCACCCATGAACTCAGCAGCTGATTTCATCAGAGAAGGAAACAAGTCTTTCCTTCCAAGTCACAAACTAGTCTGGAGTCAAATCCCAAGTCCTCAAAGAGTTAAAGTTAATGAGATAATTAAGTGACTAATTAAATGAAGATGCATTAGTGCATGTCCATTAGTGATGAACACCTGCTGTAAACAATCAACATCACTGAAGAAAAGAGAAACACAAGAACTACAACTGACTTTAACCACAGCTTTGGATGAAATCAACTGGAAGAAAAAAAAACTGTACCACATTAATTGTGGTGAGTATTTGCTTCAGTTGAGTTCTTGAGCCTTTAAACAGCTTCTATAAATTAGCTTCAAAGCAAATGCATTGTAGTTTTGCAGTAAATATTTGTGCAATGCTGAAACAAATCTTGATCTAGCAGGTGACTTATGCTTTCGATGCCATCTTAAATTAAATTTTTTGGTCATACTTTTAAATAAAATAATTTGTGGTTAGAGAGTACAGCTGTCTGGTCATTGCTCTGTGTGTGCACTTTGGATGGCTGGAAAGCAAAGGAAGCATTTTGAGTTTGGGTCACTATACTTAACTGTATGTCACTTTCACAAAAAAGACAGAAATCTCAATACGTAAATGCCATCATAATGCTTCAATAATAAGGGGGGGAAAAAAAAAAATAGTTTGGGATTAGGCATTTAACCATGACCATTTATCATATGAACCTCAACAGTGGTGAAAATATGTATTCATACTGCAGTGCATTATGGGAGTCTTTAATGTATTGCAACTTGAAGCATTTTGTTGATTGTCACTATTGTAGAGATTCATATGCTGGTTCTTCATATCTGGGTGTGTGTCTAAAAAGCTCTGGAGTTCAGATTTCTGTATGTGTTATACAAATTTAAAATTCACTCCCAAAGATAAATGTTAGAACAATGCTTGTTTGTGTGTGTGTGTGCGCGCATGCGCTGTAGTTTCACTGGGATTATTTCACTGGTGTTATTCAAAAAAAAAAAAAAAAACTAAACTTGAAAAAAGAGAGAAAAAAAAACATTATTTGATATATAAGTAAACCAGCTCATTGTGACTATATGTTTTTCATACATCACAGAGCTCTTTTCTCCACAGCAATACATGATAAACTACAGAGATAGATCTGACCCAACAAGTCAAGGGTCAAGAGCACAACTAAACCAAACGCTGATCTCCATGATGGTTGCATCATTTTGACCAATAAAACATCAACATCTGATCCTCTGTAATTCTCAATAACAGCAGGTGTTTATCACTAATGCACAATCATCATTTAATTAGTCACTTAATTATCTCATTAACTTTAACTCTTTGAGAACTTGGGATTTGTCTCAAGACTAGTTTGTGACTTGGAATGAATGACTTGGTTCCTCCTCTGGTGAAATCAGCTGCTGACTTTATGGGTGGAACAAAAATATGGCAGGACTTTTACTCTTTGGCCCCTGGACTTCCCACCTCTGGTATTAGGACACAACTAAATTGCAACTGACCGCTCCACCAAAGGGACCCCTGTATACCCCCTAGCTGCATCACCATCAGGCCGAGTTGGGTAGTCCAGGTGCCAAAGAGTAAAAGTCCTGCCATATTTTTGCTCCACCCATGAACTCAGCAGATGATTTCATCAGAGGAGGAACCAAGTCATTCCTTCCAAGTCACAAATGAGTCTTGAGTTAAATACCAAGTCCTCAAAGAGTTAATGTTAATGAGATTATTAAGTGACTAATTAAATGAAGATGCATTAGTGATGAACACCTGCTGTTTACAATCCAAAGCACTGAAGAAAAGAGAAACACAAGAACTACAACTGACTTTAGGCACAGCCTTGGATGAAATCAATTGAAAAAAAAAAAAACTTTGCCACCATAATTGTGGTGAGTATTTGCTTCAGTTGAGCTCTTGAGCCTTTACGCAGGTTTTATGAATTTGCTTTTGAATGGTTAAATTATTGTTTTGCAAGCATTTCTGCAATGCTGATACAACTCTTGATCTAGCAGATGATTTAGGCTTATGATGTGATAAATTGATATGATAAATTTATTGATTATATGTTTAAAGAGAAGGGTTTGTGGCTTAGTTCTTAGAGAGGACTGCTGTGTCTGTGCACTTTGGATGGGTTAACTTCAGAATACAAATTCTGAGTATGGGTCACCATAATTAACTGTGTGCCACTGTCACAAAAACAAGAGAAATCTCATTATGCAAATGCTACCATATAACACTTCTATATTAAGAAAACAATAAAACAGATTTTGGAATTAGGCATTTAGCCATGAACATTTAGCATGTGATCCTCAACAGTGGTGAAAATTATTATTCATGCAGTGAGTAATGGGAGTAATTCATGTATTGCAACATGAAGCATTTTGTTGATTGTCACCATTGAAGAGATTCATATGCTGGTTCTTGATATATGTGTGCGTGTGTCTAAAAAGCACTGGAGTTCAAACTTATTTATGTGTTACAAATAAAAAATCAGAACCATGTAAATTTTAGAGGAAAGCATTTTTTGTGCGCATGCTGTAGTTGCACTGGAATTATTCAAAGCCTAGCCATGTGTTAAGTCAGAAAACAAAAAAAAAACTGAGAAAATTTTAAACCAGCTCATTGTGACTATATGCTTTTCATATGTCACAGTTCTGTCTCCTCCACAGCACCACATACAGAGAGAGAGAGGTCTTGCACAACAAGGGTCAAGAGCACAACTAAACCAAACACTGATCTCCATGATGGTGGCATCATTTTAACCAATAAAAAACATCAACATCTGATCATCTGTAATTCTCTATAACAGCAGGTGTTCATCACTAATGCACATTCAATAGTCACTTAATTATCTCATTAACTTTAACTCTTTGAGGACTTGGGATTTAACTTGAGAGTCGTTTGTGACTTGGAAGGAATGACTTGGTTCCTCTGGTGAAATCAGCTGATGAGTTTATGGGTGGAGCAAAAATATGGCAGGACTTTTACTCTTTGGCCCCTGGACTTCCCACCTCTGCCATCAGGAGTGGTGAAAGAGGAGGAGTTAGAAGATTGGTTTCCATCAGAAAAAGGTGCCTTCCACGACCTGGTAAGCCCCTCATTCACCTCCGGGAAGAATGGCACCAAGCGCGGTCCAGACACGTGAGGCAGCAATCATGACCATCACCCGACGCCAGTTAATGACCACATCCAGAAATCACTAGTGATACATTGTGCAAAGTCATCTTTACACGCTGTGATCAGTGGCAGCTGGATATAATCCAGTGGTTCCCAAACCTGTCCTGGAGTACCCCCAACACTGCACTTTTTTTTTTTGTCTCACTAATTAAACACATCAGATTCGACACATCAGCTCATTATCACATGAGTTAATGAGCTGATGAGTTGAATCAGATGTGTTTAATTAGGGAGACAAAGAAAAACGTGCAGTGTTGGGGGTACTCCAGGACAGGTTTGGGAACCACTGATACACTGTAAAAAATGTTGCCGTTAAATAACAGTAATTTTCTGGCAGCAGGGGTGCCAGTAAAGTACTGTTAATTTACAGCTCTTAACCATTAATTTACCACTCTTATTTTTTAACAGTATTTTACCGTAAATTCTACCATGGAAATTAACTCCACTCCCACTGCTTCAAACAGTTCGAGTTTTTAAACTAGCATTCCTACGATGTTAGTACTATGAACTTATTTCATTTGAGTCCACTGAGAAGGAATATTTCTTACACTTAATGTGCAGTAATAAAGTAACTAAATACATGACTTTTACTCAAATCACTGCAGCTCATTGTCAGCTATAGCACACATGTATGTGCTGAAGTACTTAACACAGAGATCATCACTGTATCAGCGACTCCACATTTACTGCCTTTATATAAAGCAGCAGAAAATCAGAATTTGTGGCTCATCATTGACTGAAGCACCAGCT
Organism: Carassius gibelio; assembly: GCF_023724105.1. NCBI lineage: Eukaryota > Metazoa > Chordata > Actinopteri > Cypriniformes > Cyprinidae > Carassius > Carassius gibelio. The sequence goes on from NC_068378.1 coordinate 626,015, forward strand.
CTACTCTACAGCACAATGGTGAACAACAAAACTACATTAAACTAAACGATCTCTCTTGTGCAAACACACATTAATACAGTCAAGTTCAGTATTTACTCTCATTATCAGTGTATGACTTTGCCTAATTTTTTTTTCTATGGATGTTCACAAATATTTTAGTTAAATTAACTTATTTTTCATTTGGTAAATCTGACGTTTACATTTTACAGTATATTACTGTTTTTCCTTGACTTGACGGCAAAAAACTGTAGAAAAACACTTTTTTTTGCTGGCAACCATTAATTTACGGCAAGAAACAGTAGAAAAACAGTTATTTACTGGCAGCAGGGGTGCCAGTAAATAACTGTTTTTCTACAGTTTGTTTCCTGTAAATTAATTACAGTTTATTACTGTTAAATTATGTTTCATTCTGTTTTTTCTTCATCTTAAATCTTTAACCCTTTAAACCCCACAAGAAAATCCTCAGTTTTAAATGAACACTTATAATGTGTGCACACTACAGAGTGTTAGAGTAACACTGAATCAGTGAAGTTAATGAGATAATTCGGTGATTAATTGATGATTGAGCATTAGTGATAAACACCTGCAGAATCACTGAAGGAAAGAGAAACACAAGAACTACAAATGACTTCAGCCACAGCCTTAGATGAAATCAACTGAATAAAAGAATACATCAAATCTCTCAAGATCTGATTAAACAACTACTAAAACAGCTTCACCAGATTCACATTACTAACCAGACTGACTTTATTTCTGTCAGATGTCTACAGAATAACTTATGGAGAGTTAAATAGGTTTAGGTGTTTTTTTCACTACCATGATGGAGATCAGTGTTTACTTTAGTTGGGCTCTTGAACGTGACTTTTCAACAACTAATTTTTTTTTTTTCATGCTGGAACAATGCGCCTTTGGAACCTGTTATAGCAAAACAAAAGTACACAGAAGAAAAAAAATCTGATATTGTTGTTTATAGATTGACAAGAACAAATACTATTATTTCTGATCTAATCCCGTATCTCTTCTCTTATTGAATATTGATACTACAGCATGAGAAGGAACACTGCTGAGCCATAAGTTATGAAAGACTGTTAAGAAAATGTCACTCATAATAAATAAAAAAAAACCTTTGCTGAAATTTAGACAGAAATATCAAGAATCAGCATATGAATCACAACAATGGTGACAATCCACAAAATAAATGAACAAATCAGTTCTGAACATCACAACACATGCTACTAAAACTTAAAACAAATGCAAAATTATAAGCACATAAGAATTCAAGAAAATAAGTGAACAATTCAGGGGCATAATTTATTCATGCCGCAATGCATGCTGGGAATCATGGATGAGTTTTATCCTGTGCTGGTACCCAGCATGCATTGCATCATGAACCTTTTGATTGTCACCATTGTTGAGATTAATATGCCGATTGTTGATTTCTCTCTTTGAGTGTTGTGGGGACTGCTGCCCGAAATACTTTTTAACTAAAACTAGTCGTTAAATCCATAAATACTGGTTATCACACTACTTTTTAATCTTACTAAATTGAAGCGTCATTCACTCAAATATTTCAACACCAAATTAATATTTGATTATTATAGCAACACTTTAAGTCAGTCTAGTAGATCATGCCTGTTAGAAACAACCATAACCACTTGACTATCAAAATTAATACTGCTGTAACAGATGCATCATAAAGATACAAATACAGCAATAAAACAAAATGTAAAATGTAAAAGTCAATGGTCAGGAGCCCAACTAAAGCAAACACTGATCTCCACAATGGTGACGCTAAACGAAACAGTAACATTATCATCTAAATCTCTTTAATTCTCAATAAGATCTTTTGATCTCTGTTCTCTGATCTGACAGAAATAAAGTCAGTCTGGTTAGTAATGTGTGAAGTTGGTGAAGCTGTTTGTTGATCGTTTAAATCTTCAGTTGATTTCATCTAAGGCTGTGGCTGAAGTCAGTTGTATTTCATGTGTTTGTCTTGTTATGTTTTTTTTTTCTTCAGTGATTCTACTCATTAACAGCAGCTGTTGATCATTGTCTGAATTCACTCATTAGTGTTCATTGTCTCTGTCAGGTGGACTATATTAGTAAACTCATGTAGGGAATAGTGAATGAGGGTGTAGGGTGTGATTTGAAACACAGCCGCTGAGTGTCGAATTTGAACGTTGTTATTTTACGATATATAGCAGCAGGCTACTTCTCGAAAACGATGAATATTACCCAGAATGCACTGTTTAAATGAAAAACAGTATTTTACTGTCGAAATTTGGCCGTTTTTTTACAGCGATTTTTAACAGTGTATAATCCAATGCCAATGCGCATTGGCTTGTTTAGTAACACTCGAAGTGGATTGGATTCTCTAAGTGTGATCGCATTTTGTCAGTCATTACCAACATGACATCGAGAGTGTCCGACTGAAAGGAAGCATAAATCACAATTTATATGCAAATATATGAATGCAAAATTTTTGTAATTGTATTTTTACTTATTTGTTATTATTTGTCGTTTGTGCAAATGTTAATGTGGGCAGCTTACAGTGTGCAATATGATATTTATCGTCAAAGTTACTTTGATTTCTGTCTCAATAGGTTTCTCATAAAGAGAGAGAAACAATTGCTTTCAGAATGCACCAGACGCTTGATGTGGGTCAGCTACAACCTGCTGCAGTCACAATATATGAATATTACTCACCAGGTGAGCTGTTGCTGCTGTGCAAATTGTATATTCTATCCATTGGCGGATAGAACCTTTGTTTAGCTCTGGCCCCTTGGCAGTTGAAATTAGAAGTTATATTCCCACACAGCAAAAGGATCCGCCGCGGAGGTATCGCGGCTTCCGGAATGGACCCGCGAAAAGGACCCATATCGGCGTCCACTTGCGCGCAGTGACGGATCCGAAACGAAGGCGGATCGCAGACCCGCCGTCCGTTTTGGACCCGCACATTGAAACATATATCCGCCACAGACTCCTAAAAATACTGTCTCATCTGGCCACATAACCATGTTAGAGATCAGTGTCTGCTGTAGTTGGGCTCTTGACCCTTGATTTCTGTCTTAGTCTTTTCTCTGGCTGTTGTAACCATGTGTTTCTAAAACACATATATTGTAGCTCAAAAGCCCAGAAAAAATGAGTGTTAACCTGTACCTAGGTGTAGGTTGTTACACTTTATGTTGGTGATGATAATCGTCGATTATTGAACTGTACAGAGTCTACCCTCCGATGAAATATGTGTCGTGTAATTTGATTGATTATAGTAAAAGTGTTTGTAAGAGCCAGTGCTTCTGGGATAATCAGTTAATCTGAACGATTTTTCAAACAGATTGGTCTTCTACGTTGTCAAACAGTCACACAAAGACATCAATAATCAGATTATGAATTTCAACAATGGTGACCATAAAAAAATGTTGCAGAGCATGCTGGGAGCCATGGATGAGTTTTGTTCTACAATACCCAGCAGCATGTTTTTTTCTTCACCATTGTAGAGGTTCATATTCTGATTATTGATGTCTGTGTTTGACCAATTACTGGCATAGAAGAAAAATGTATGTGTACAAAAGTGTGTAGAAAGTCATTTTTATTTTAACTAATTATCACTGGCTCTTAGTGTCATTTTTACTAGAACCACTTCTACTAATTACACAACATCTACTTCATCAGAGATTGAACTCCGTACAATTCAATAATTGTGAATAATAATGAATAATTATCATCACTGATGTAAAGTATAACAACCTACACCTAGGTACAGATTACCATTTATTTCTTCTTGGCTTTTGAGTTACAACAAATGTGTTTTAGAAACACAAGGCTATAACAGTCAGAGAAAAGACTAAAACAGAAATTAAGGGTCAAGAGCCCAACTAAAGCAGACACTGATCTCTAACATGGTTACTTGGCCAGATGAGAGTATTTTTAGGGGTCCGTGGCGGATATATGTTTCAATGTGCGGGTCCAAAATGGACGGCGGGTCCGCGATCCGCCTTCGTTTCGGATCCGTCATTGCGCGCAAGTGGACGCCGATATGGGTCCGTTTCGCGGGTCCATTCCGGAAGCCGCGATACCTCCGCGGCGGATCCTTTTGCTGTGTGGGTTACTTATAACAGTGGCATATGAGAAGGTTAATACCGCAGGGAAAGGAAAAAAAAAGTTAAATATGCCTTTTTCGAAGCTGGTGTATGCTCATCAATGATTTACTTGCCACAAAAATGCCTTCAAATTATCTTTATTTGTGGGCTTTTTTTTGACAGACATTGTTATTTGATATCTGTTTAAATTAATTCACTTGCATATTGTGCAATTATTTACAGTAGCATTTTTGATCAGTTGCCCTCCTTGCATTAAAACTATTATTTATTTATTTAGATAAACGCTGTACAAAGTTCTACCACCCCAACAGGACAGATGGTGCTCTATACAGACTTTGTAAAGAAGACCTGTGCCAGTGTGCAGAAGGTATAATAACTAATAATAAAGAAACCATCTCTTGTACTGTTGCAATATTTTATTTAAATAATCACGTCTATATACCAGCTTGAATAATAATTTTCTCTAGTCTTTAGGATTCACAGTATTTCACAGTAGTATCACAAATACTACCTTCCAGAGGTGGGACTTTCAAGTCACAAGCAAGTCTTCAAGTCATATCCCAAATCCTCAAAGGGTTAAAGATAATGAGATAATTAAGTGACTAATTAAATGATGATTGTACATTAGTGATGAACATCTGTTGTTAACAATCAACATCACTGAAGAACAGAGAAACACAAGAAATACAACTGAATTTAGCCACAGCCTTCAACTGAAAAAACAAAACGAAACAAACCAAACACCAATGCCACCATAATTGTGGTCAGGGTTTGCTTTAGGTAGTCTCTTGACCCTATTATTAATTCTAAGCAATTTGATTCAATGCAATTGCAATATTGTTTTCGTAACAAACATGTATGCATTGTTGAGTAAAACCTTGCGGTAATAGATGACCCAGATGATTTTTCTGCTTATAAACTCATGAAGACTGAACATGTTGTTGAGTGACATTCAGCTATTACTGAACAGAAGTTAAAAAAGGGCCCACCCAACAAATACCACTGCAATGTTTAAATGTTGAAAGCCAACATAGGCTTTTAGACTGCACACTTATCACACAATCCTCAATAGTGGTGACAATTTTTCTTATTGCAGTGCATGACGGGAGTTTTTACTATGGTGTTACCCAGCATGCAACAATTTGTTGATTGTCACCATTGTTGAGAGTCATATATGCTGGTTCTTTATGTCTGTGTGTGTGTCCACAGGACCAGAGGTGGGAAGTCCAGGTGCCAAAGAGTAAAAGTCCTGCCATATTTTTGTTCCATCCATAAATGCATCAGCCGATTTCACCAGAGGAGGAACCAAGTCATTCCTTCCAAGTCACAAACGAGTCTTGAGTCAAATCCCAAGTCCTCAAAGAGTTAAAGTTGATGAGATAATTAAGTGACTAATTAAATGATGATTGTGCATTAATGATTAACATCTGCTGTTATTGAGAATTACAGAGGATCAGATGCTGATGTTTTATGTACCCTATGCGAAGAGTACAAAAGCTGTACCCTTGAGAGTACACTCTCAGAAAATAAAGTACATAATTGTACCTTTAAGGGTACAATAGCTTGTCACTGGTGCTGTACCCTTGTGATTTGTACCTTAAGAGACCAGTTTTGTACAGAGTTGGGAAGTCCAGGGGCCAAAGAGTAAAAGTCCAGCAGCTGATTTCACCAGAGGAACCAAGTCATTCCTTCCAAGTCACAAATGACTCTCAAGTTAAATCCCAAGTCCTCAAAGAGTTAAAGTTAATGAGATAATTAAGTGACTATTGAATGTGCATTAGTGATGAACACCTGCTGTTATTGAGAATTACAGAGGATCAGATGTGGATGTTTTACTGGTTAAAAAGATGCCACCATCATGGAGATCAGTGTTTGGTTTAATTGTGCTCTTGACCCTTGACTTGTTGTGCTAGATCTTTCTCTGTAGCTCTGCATGGGTTGTTGTGGAGAAGACAGAACTGTGACATATGAAAAACATATAGTTACAATGAGCTGGTTTAACTAAATCTCAAATGATTTTGACTTCTTTCTTATCACATGTCTAGGTTTGTAATAATCCCAGTGAAACTACAGCATGCACACAAAAAAAAGCATTGCTCTAATAATATTTACAGGATATGGATTTTTTTTATATATATATCTATATGTAACACATTTAAAAGTTTGAACTCCAGTGCATTTTAGACACACACAGATATCAAGAACCAGCATATTAATCTCTACAATGGTGACAATCAACAAAATGCTTAATGTTGCAATACATGAATTACTCCCATAATGCACTGCAGTATGAATAATAATTTTCACCACTGTTGAGGATCACATGATAAATGTTCATGGCTAAATGCCTAAATCCAATTTTTTTTTTCTTAATATTGAAGTGTTATAAAGCATTATATGGTGGCATTTGCATAATGAGATTTCTCTCGTTTTTTTTGTGAAAGTGACCTACAGTTAAGTGTGGTGACCCGTACTCAGAAATCATATTCTGTGTTTAACCCATCCAAAGTGCCCAGACAGAGCAGTGAATTCACGGCAGTTCTCTCTAACAACTAAGCCAAAAACTCTTCTCATATAATCAAGAAACTTAATCAAGATCATACAGTCATCAAAAGAATAAGTCACCTGCTAGATCAAGAGTTGTATCAGCATTGCGAAAATGTTTGCTGCAAAACAATAATGCAAATGTATAAAGCAAATTTGTGACAACTTCTTAAAGGCTCAAGATATCAACTGAAGCAAATAGTCACCACAATTATGGTGGCAAAGTTTTTTTTTTTTTTTTCAATTGATTTCATCCAAGGCTGTGCTTAAAGTCAGTTGTAGTTCTTGTGTTTCTCTTTTCTTCAGTGATGTTGATTGTAAACAGCAGGTGTTCATCACTAATGCATCTTCATTTAATTAGTCACTTAATTATCTCATTAATTTTTACTCTTTGAGGACTTGGGATTTGACTCAAGACTCGTTTGTGACTTGGAAGGAATGACTTGGTTCCTCCTCTGATGAAATCGGCTGGTGAGTTCATGGGTGGAACAAAAATATGGCAGGACTTTTACTCTTTGGTAGTGATGTGTCGTTCGTGAACGAATCGTTCTTTTTGAACGAATCTTTTAGGTGAACGAATCGTTCTCGTTCACGTAATCCACTGACTCATATTTCTCGTTCAGTGAAGTTCCTCCCTCCACAGCAGCGCGGCGCTATAAGCAGCGCATGCGCAGCTCAGTGCACCAGGTAACAACTGTTTCATCCTGTCAAAGAATTACTCAACCTCGAGCCAATAGCCTTCGAGTATGAGATGTGACAGAGTATTTGATTTGTTGAATGTAGTGAACGAAAACGCCCTTCAATGAACGAGTTTCATATGAGTCTGAACTAGATCTAGAGATCTTATCGTTCGTGAACGAAATTACTGAACTGGTACCCATGTCGTTCGTGAATGAGTTGAATGAGCTGATACATAGCGTTCGTGAATGAAATGACTGAACTGGCACACATGTCGTTCGTGCACGAGTTGAATGATACATCTCGTTCGTGAATGAAATAACTGACCTGATGGTCAGGGTATATTCTGGCAAACAGTTTACAAATCACGTTTCTCAATCGGCAAAGCACATGTCGTTCGTGCATTAGTTGAATGATTTAGAAAATCTCGTTCGTGAATGAAATGACTGAACTGGCACACATGTCATTCGTGAACGAGCTGAATGAACGGATACATGTCGTTCGTGAATGAAATGAACTGGTACATAGCTTATCTCGTTCGTGAACGAAATGAATGAGAGTAAACCGGGTCAGTCTGCCATTTAGCATGTCAATCTCGCAAAAATGCAAAGCGCAGTTATAGGTACTGTATTGTGCACATACGCTTGTTTTGATATTTAGCAACTCCACGTTTAATCCACGATTGATGAATGTGAATATATAATAAACAAACTGTCTGACCAAACAATTAAAATGCTATTTAGGCAAGAAAACCTTGTGCTTTGTTCATTTGAACAACTTTATTAGACTTTATATATTGAATGCGATTATACACACATTTTAATAAAGCCAGATCAGTTTTTGTAACAAGTGAATACGTTCGTTGACTTAAGACATAACAACACAATACACTTTTTGCTATCTGCTGACTTATTTTGTGTAATACGAAGAAATGGTCACTGAACGAATCAGTGAACGATTCTGAACGAATCATTTTGGTGAACGAACTGAAAATGAACGAATCACTAGAAAGAATCATAATTTCCACCACTACTCTTTGGCCCCTGGACTTCCCACCTCTGCAAAGGACCATGGAGCTCAAATTTTTAATGCACCTAACACACTTGAAATTCACTCACTGCAGTTTTACTGGGTTGATTATGCAAAACTCAAGCAAAACACATTTCAGTTTGACTGCAGTCGGACCAGGTCACAATTACTAGCTTATTACATATAGACAGTTAATATCTTCTCTCTGCTTTACAGCACCTCATGCAATGATACAGAAAGAGATCTAACACAGCAGTCAAGTGTGAAGAGCCCAACTAAAGCAAACACTGATCTCCATTATGGTTGCATCATTTTAACCAATAAAACATTAACGTCTGATCCTCTGTAGTTTTCAATAACAGCAGGTGTTCATCACTAGTGCACAATAATCATTTAATTAGTCACTTAATTATCTCATTAACTTTAACCCTTTGAGGACTTGGGATATGACTTGAATACTTGCTTGTCCCACCTCTGCTTCCTTCTTTTTACTGCTTTGCTATGTGAAACCTTAAGTATGTCTGCATAGTTCATCAAACTCTTGCTTCAAAAGAGCATTGAAGAACCTGTTTCATGATAGTTGGCTCTTTACATGGGACAAGTTAAACATTTAGTTGTTTTTATTCCTATTTGAATGTGGGTGGGGGGGGGGGGTGTGATTATTAGTATGTGTGTGTATAACATTTAACTTCTCTGAACACAGAAAAGTGCACTTTCCAGAAGAAAAACAATACCAGAGAAGAGGAGCGTTTAAATAAAGCCTGTGAAGGTGGCATGGATTATGGTAAAGGCATTCAGTTCATTGCTGTTAACATCAATAAATTAAGATTCATAATTTACGCTAATTTTTTCATTGCACTCTCTTTTTATAGTGAACAAAATAACAAATATTTATTTTAATATAATTTTGTTTATAAATGTTCTTATATGGGAAATATCTTAGTTTTTGTTGTTCCAGGTCTGGAATGACATTAATGATTAAATGATTGCACTTTTAGTAAACTATTATTTAAAGTCCCCCTGTGGTATTTTATCCCTTAAAAGTTATCTTTGATCATCAAAGTAGCATAATTATTATTATTTATTTTTTTTTGTGAAAATAATTTTCTCATGCCTTAAAATAGCTTGAATGTAACTCTACATTCTTGCCTCATTTACTATACGCGGATCTATGAATATGCAAACTAGTGGACAAGTACAGTGAATACTGTAACATTCGTTAAAGGGGTCATAGGATGCAATTTAAATATTTCCTTTCTCTTTGGAGTATTGCAAACTCTTGGTGCATAAATAAGATCTGTAAAGTTGCAAAGACTAAAGTCTCAAATCCAAAGAGATATTCTTTATAAAAGTTAAGAGTCAACCACGACTACCTAAAATGGCTCATTCTAAAACGGCCCCACATCTCTACGTCACTATGTGGGAAGCTTTGCATAATGCCACCCAAATGTTCACACAAAGAAAGAAGGCTTAACTTTTATTCTCAATGATGACCCTTGGGTGGACCGCTCCTGTTTGCCAGATTTGAGCCACAAGCAGGCCATAGCAATACCACATGTCAGCCAAGAGTAAAGAAATTAACTAGAATTGGACCTTATCTGAGCCACAAAATCTGTGTGTATTAAATATAAAGTATTTCAGCCTTAATAAGCCTGTTAACAAGCAGAATCATTTAAGGAAAGAAAAGAACCGAAAAAGAGATGAGCAGAAACACAAGAACTACAACTGACTTCAGGGACAACCTTAGATGAAATCAACTGTAGATAAAAGAAGACATTAAATATCTGGAGATCTCACCAGATTAGGATTAAACAACTCCACAAACAGCTTTACCAGCTTCACCTATTACTAACCAGATTGACTTTATTTCTATTAGACATCTACAAAATGTTTTATTGAGAATTAACAGAGGTTTAACTCTAATGTGTATCACCATAACAGTGATTAGTGTTTTCAGTAGTTGGGCTCTTAACTCTTATTATGTACGTTGTCTTTTTTGGCTGCTTTAATAGTGTGTTTGTTAAACACATTTGCAGCATCAAAGAAAGCTAAAGTGACATGATATCAAGTGACGGCTGTTATCTGTTGATGGTTTTATAATCATCATGAAATACATTGATGATTTTATTTAACTAAGAATTATGTTGTTCCAATGATACATTCATATTACAAACCCTGTGTTTCTGCCGCATGAGATCCAGCAGTATGATAACAATCAGTTAAAATCTTTTAACAAACATGAGCTGGCACATGAATCTCAATAATGGTGACAATTAAAAATATTTAGATAAACTGATCAATTCAGAACTTCACTGAAAAGCTGCTAAGTCACAACAAAAACAACTGCAGAAAATATAAGAAAATATTTAGAATTAAACAAAATAATATGGCAATTCAGCTGCATAATTTATTCATGTTGCAATGCATGCTGGGAGTTTTGTACTATGCTAGTACCCAGCATGCATTGCAGCAAGGTACATTTGATTGTCACCATTGTTGAGATTCATGTGCTGATTGTTGATGTGTGTGTGTTTCATCATAGATTGCCTTTTTTTGTGTTCCTTAAAATTTTCTAACTGATTGTTCTAATATTGCTGGATCTCATGCTGCAGAAACCTATGGTTTGTGATGTGAATATATTAATAAAATAATTGTTACATTTAAAAAAAATAAATAAGCAAATCAGCCTATTTCATGATGATTATAAAATCATCAACAGATAACTGCCATCACCTGACCTAAATTCACTTTAGCATTATTTGATGCCGCAAATGTGTTTAACAAACACACCGTCACAGCAGCCAAAAAACACAGTATAAGAGTTAAGAGTGCTAATGGAAACACTAATCACTGTTATGGTGTCACACAATAGAGTTAAACCTCTGTTAATTCTCAATACAAACTTTTGTAGATGTGTAACAGAAATAAAGTCAGTCTGGTTAGTAATAAGTGAAGTTGGTAAAGCTGTTTGTGGAGTTGTTTAATCCTCCTCTGGTGAGATCTTCAGAGATTTAATGTCTTTTATCTTCAACAAGGTTGTGGCTGAAGTCAGTTGTAGTTCTTGAGTTTCTGCTCATCTCTTTTTCTGTTATTTTCTTTCCTTCAGTGATTCTGCTTGTTAACAGGCTTATCAAGGCTGAAATTACTTAATATTTAATATATACACAGATTTCGTGGCTCAGATAAGGTCCAGTTCTGGTTAATTTCTTTACTCTTGGCTGACATGTGGCATTGCTATGGCCTGCTTATGGCTCAAATCTGGCAAACAGAAGTGGTCCGCCCAAGTGCCATCATTCCACGCTGCATGTGGGCCAGATCATCTTTACACGGGTGCCAGATGTGGGCCAGATCTGGGCCGACACAATGTTGCTATGTGGGATGTCTATTTCTATAAAGTGCTGCAATTCCAAATTTGCAAAAACAAAAAGGCACTTCTGACTCACAGCATTTAAGTATCTTTACATATTTAAAGAATTTGCCACTGATGATGCAAACATGATTTTTTAGTAGTGTATAGTATGCACTTCTTGTTTGTTGTTTCTCCGATCACAAATGCAGACATGGGTTTTATGTTTACATGGCGTGATACGCAACGAAATGCATAAAAACAAAGTATAAGTCATTAAAATCAGTAATGATGTCCCCACTGGAGGCAACAAAGGCCTCTTTTGTAATGGGTTTCATTGGTTTTGTCTTGTCGCGCCAGGATGCACAGCATTGCAGTATGGTAAGGGGTTAACATTTCCGTCACACGCTTGAGGAATTCTGCCAATCACAACGCACTGGATAGCTGGCCAATCAGTGTGCAGCTCACTTTTCATATTTCGATGAGCTTTGTAACAATCTACGCGTTTTTAGAAGGCAGAACATAGAGAAACAATAATGTACAGTACATGGAAAATAATGTGTTTTTGAACCTTAAAGGGTTAGTTCACCCAAAAATCTGAATTATGTCATTAATAACTCACCCTCGAGTCGTTCCAAACCCGTGAGACCTCCGTTCATCTTCGGAAAACAGTTTAAGATGTTTTAGATTTAGTCCAAGAGCTCTCAGTCCCTCCATTGAAACTGTGTGTATGGTATACTGTCCAAGCCCAGAAAGGTACGAAAAACTTCATCAAAGTAGTCCATGTGACATCAGAGGGTCAGTTAGAATTTTTGAAGCATCAAAAATAAATTTTGGTCCAAAAAGAGCAAAAACTATGATTTATTCAGCATTGTCTTCTCTTCCGGGTCTGTTGTGAGCGCGTTCACTGCAGTGTATGATATCCGGTTTGCGAACGAATCATTTGATGTAACTGGATCTTCTAGAACCAGTTCACCAAATCGAACTGAATCGTTTGAAATGGTTCACTTCTCCAATAACCATTTATCCACAAATGACTTAAGCTGTAAACTATTTTAATGTGGCCGACACTCCCTCTGAGTTAAAACAAACCAATATCCCAGAGTAATTAATTACTCAAACAGTACACTGACTGAACTGCTGTGAAGACAGAACTGGAGATGAACACCAAGCCGAGCCAGATAACGAACAAAAGATTGACTCGTTCATGATTCAAGAACTGGTTGCATCATTTTTGGATCACCCGTAGTTGTTTTGGACAGTTCGATTCAATAAACCGCTTGAAGAAAATGGTCGACGTAATGGCATCATTGGCGATGATTGCCCTTCATTCAAGCCTTCGGTTTACCCGCGCTAATAACATTAGGACATTAGAACATTAGAACATTAGACTGAGAGCTCTCGGACTAAATCTAAAATATCTTAAACTGTGTTCTGAAGATGAACATAGGTCTCACGGGTTTGGAACGACATGAGGGTGAGTTATTAATGACATAATTTTGATTTTTGAGTGAACTAACCCTTTAAATCGCATAAACACATTTCATTACACCAAATACACAAAATTATGTTCTTTTTAGCAACGTCGTATGACCCCTTTAAAGTTGCTTACTTGGTGATGTTGTGTCCTAAAATGCCTTGAAGACTCAAATGTAGCCATTTGTGATTCTTAATTCAGGCCCACAAGTATACGTGCGTGAAGTGCAGATACCGGTGCAGGAGAAACGACTCCGGGCTACTTTTACACTGTTGCCATGGGTTATAAAGCAAGTTCAGGCTTCATGGTTTTTTTTTTTGCTTTAAATTATTTTTGGTTTTGGGCTGGTATTGGTATATTTTGCCTGCTAGTGATAGGAATCTATCCCTTGAAGTGATTGGTTATTGGATTGTGATATAGCAAACCAAGGGCTGTTTCGCATTTCTTGGACTGCCATTGGGAATCTACAGTTTTAAGGAATGTAAAATACTCACACAGACAAATAAACAACATAAAAAAATCTTGATTTTCACTACAGGGGGACTTTAACCCATGTACGAATGCAATAAAATGTTTGGCTTGAGACTTATAGTTCTACATGGAGGTAACAGTAAAATATCTTTGACAGTTTATAAAGCCACAGTGTTGGGGATGAACCAGACAATGCACACTGACATCTATGACATGATGGTGGAGAAGGTGGTGAAAGAAGGTACGGTTCATTATTTTCTCCATGTTTGTTTGCTGATCATAGGGGAGGCATGATATGACCAAAATCTTATGTCACGATACACTGTAAAAAATTGTGCCGTTAAATAACAGTAAATTACTGGCAGCAGGGTGCCAGTAAGGTACTGCCAATGTACAGCTTTCATCCATTAATTTACAACTCACTGTATCAGAGCAAAAATATTGCAGGACTTTTACTCTTTGGCCCCTGGATTATCTTCCTCTGCTCCTAAGTAGCACTTAAGGCACAGCTATGTGCGATTATGTTAAGTGCTACCTAGGGCACAATCATCATTTAATTAGTCTACTGGGCCTGTGTATAGAAACACACAGAGTAGAGGTGGTGGGATTGTTAGCAGTTTGCTGTATACTTACTCCAGCGTCAGCCCGGGAGGTTTCCAGTGCGGCTCTCCATAAACAAAGGAGCGCTGGCTGCAGTTATGAAATATAATATTCCTTATACAGAGGCAAGATGAAAATAAAATAATCATGTCTAACGGTATACCGCCCACCCCTAGCTGATCATGAAATGCATTTGAAATGTTTCTTATACCTGTTAAATGCAGTTGTCCTTCTCTATTAATGCTCTACATTAGGCTAAATTGCATTGCAGTAGAACTGTTTCTTAAACAATGCTCTGTCCTGTAGGCACTGATGTAAATGTTGAGGGGAAAGTGAGACCATTTTTGGCTCGTCCAAGTTGCAGAAACCATTTAGCATTGATAGAAGGCAAGTCGTACCTCATCATGGGCAGATCTGTTGACCTGCCAGAGCTCGGGGGAAGGTAGGTATCCACTGTGTGCCTTCAAGAGAGCAGAATTTGCCTGAGATTTATGCATTCAAAGTCTGTAGAGTGTTGTGCATGGCTCAATGATGTGACAGTTGTTTTCAATCATAATGCCATTTAGTAACCAAGAATAGACACTTGATTAAAATAATTATTCGAAAAATAAATATTGGCATATGTAAATATTTAAAGATATTTTGTTTTAAAAATATGAACATTAAAAAAATAAAACTTTTGTCTCCTAAACTTCCCTTTCTCTTGTTTTAGCCTGCAGTATGTTTTTGGAGAGCAGACCTGGGTTGAATACTGGCCTACAAGAGAGGAAAGCCAAACTCCAGAACACAAGGAGCGATACATCGGTATCTCTGACCTCCAGAACAGCCTCATCAATTTTGGATGTTCTACATAATTATATAACTCCTATTTGTTAGTCACAGAACGCTCTCATTAAATCTTAAATAATATTGTTTGAGCCAAATTACTTTTTTTTTTTTTTACAATTTTGAAAAATAATTGACTAAACTTGAAAATGTTCATTTTAGATGCCCGACTAATTGATTATAGTGGGATAAACAGTGCACTGTAAGCATGTTCTGATTATTCTGATGTTTTATCACAAATCCAACATTATAATTAGCTTTGTGACATTAAAATGATTGAAATATAACCAGTACTCCTGCCAATTCTCTGGTGGGGGGGGGGGGGGGGGGGGTGTTCTATTAATGAGGATAGGTCACCCATTCAATTGATAAATTAATGACTAGTTAAAGGGCCTAGCAGCCTTCTGTAGATCTTTCTTTTTTCATGAAAGTCTGTGTATGAACTAAAAATATAGAAGTTATTTTCTTTTTATTTATCTCTGTTATTAAAGCAGACAAGACCATTCTGGTAAGGTTTCAAATGTGGCTAATATCAGCCTTGTGTGGTCTGGTATTTTGGCCCATATTTTTTTTCTTTTTTTCTTTTTTTATTATTTTGTTTCTTTTGTTTTTTTAGTTGAATACCTAAGGGGATCCAAAATTATTGTTATGTACAATACCTTGCAAATTGGGGAAATTACTAGATATGTTATGCCTATGATGTAATGGCTTTACCAGTAAATTTTAGTTCATTTAATATCAAAGGTTATAAAAATCCATTCAAACGGAATATGATAATTACATTTCCGAGAAAGGAGATTGTTTCAGTTGCAATGTTACAGGAGACACATTTGACTGAAAATGAACATAAAAAACTTAGAAAACACTGGGTTGGACGTGTACTCTTCCTCATATAATAGTAAATGCAGAGGGGTGGCGATACTGGTGCATAAAATATTGCCCATTAATATTAATCATGTTGAAATTGATGAAAGAGGTTGCTATGTTTTGTTGCATGGGGTTTTATATGGAGAGAAAGTTACTATCCTAAATGTATATGCTGCCCCTGACCTTTATCCTACATTCTTTACTAAACTGACTGATTTACTGTTCAAGTATCACTGTCCTTATATGATTGTTGGTGGAGATTGGAACTGTGTAATGTATAATATTTTAGATAAAAGGCCCACCAACATTAGTGCAAAACAAACTCCTAGACAGCGAGCTTTGCAACAAATGGTTGATGAGGTTGATTTAGTTGATGTATGGAGACATATGCACCCTGGAGAGAAGGACTATACTTTTTTTTTTCAAATCCTCATAAAAAAATATACAAGAATTGATTTTTTTCTGGTTACTAAAATAATATTGGAATTAATAAAACATAGCACCATTGGAAATATAAATTTGTCGGATCATTCCCCAATTAAAATTGAGGTTGCATTTACTTGTTTATATAAGAATAAATATATCTGGCAGTGTAATAGATCAATATTATCTTATGGAGATAGAATCATGCCAAAACCTCACACACACACAAAATGTGTTTTACTCACACCCAACGATTCACAAACAAACTCTGTGTGGTTTGCAAATACAAAACATCACTGACAAACTAATGCATTTTGTTCTGCAAATAAAAAATGTAGCTATCAAACAAATAGAGTATGTTTTACATATACAAAGAAACGTATTTCTTCAATGAGAAAAATATCCTCCAAGTACAAACTAAAATATTTCAAGTACAAAAAAATCCTTCAATTAAAAAAAAAATATCCTTCAAGTACAAAACAAATTCCTTCAAGTACAAAGCAAAATTCTACAAGTACGAAAAACTGTCACGTGACTTATGGCACAAATTTTTCGCCTTGCTGATCCACACGCAAATGCCTTCAGATCCACACACATGTTAGTAAACTGTCATGTAATTTGCACTCCACAACATAAAGGGCTCCATTACCTTCTATGTTACATTATGGCCCCATAGAAACAGTTTTTGTAAAAATAGGCTAACGATTGCGTCATAACCACGTGACTCTCTGTCGCATTACCATACAGACAGGAGGAGAAGCTCGCAGGCAATTAACTTAATATGGCGTACTGGTGTTACATTTTAAAACACTATACAAAATAATTAATCAGAATACTTACTCCTGCTCACTCACCCCAAAGAACTCCACACTCAAGCTTGACGTCTCTGCAAGATTAACGATTGCAGTTATTACGCACAGCTACTAGAAGATTTACATCTGTCAGACAGGTTGCTGACGTCATCAAGCTTAGTTTGAGTCTGTGCGTCAGAAACGGAAGTGCTAAAAAACGCTAAAAATGGGCTTCACTTGTCTCAATTGAGACAAGTGAACTCATACTGAGTTTTTTACACTGTTAAAGAGTTGGATTCCCATGCTAAACATGGACAAAGTTTCAAAAATTAAGTTGTACGTTTGAAGGAGTATTTCTGTTCCAAAAATACTCCTTCCGTTTTGTCACAAGTTTCAGAATTTTTTTTCGAGTATGGCTCTGTGTGACGTTTAGATGGAGCGGAATTTCCTTATATGGGTCCTAAGGGCACGTCTGCCGGAAGAGCGCACGCTCCCATAGAGCAGACCACTGAGAGCACAACAGACGTTCACTGATCAGAGCGAGAGCGTCGCGAAATGTCACAAAAGGAGTGTGTTTTTGGTTGCCAGGGCAAGACAACCCTGCACAGATTACCAAAAGAGAAACAGCAGGGACCAGTGGACGGAGTTTATTTTTACAGAGCATCAACGGAGTTGTGCAAGTGTTTGTGTTTGTTCCACTGCATTTCGAAGATGCTTGTTTTACAAGGCCCAGTTTGACGCCGGATTTGCACATCGTTTATTTCTTAAGGATAATGCAGTCCCAACGAAAAAGGGTCACGATCGTGTGTTGGAACCGCAGGCGGTGAATAAAACTGCTTCAAATATCTCTGTGTTGTTAACTTAGCTATCGGCGCGTAAGCACATCAAGTAAACAACATGCGATGTTGTCATCAAAATGCACGAGTAAAACTGCTTTAAATATCTCTGTGTTGTTAACTTAGCTATCGGCGCGTAAGCACATCAAGTAAACAACATGCGATGTTGTCATCAAACTGCACTTTCAAAAAAAAAAAAAGACGACAAAGTGGAACTTAGTCATTTTCCAAAACCGCTAAGCAAATATATACAGTTTCAGTACATACCACATAGAGACGTTGTTGGTGATGCTGCTCTTGTTAAATTTTAGCCTCTGGATCTGATTCTGGTTCATAAATATACGCTGAATCTGACTGTTAGCCATGGTTTGTTTTGGTTGGTTTTGTCCTCACGATAATGTCACAGCTTCCAAACGCTCTCAACGCAAAAGCCTACTGGCGCTCGTGATTCTTTAGCTCCGCCCACACGTCACGCCTCCAGCCGGTCATGTTTTTCCAGGAAAAATCGGTACAGACTATCTTTCTCTTATGAATATAATAAAACTAAAGACTTTTTGGAGTTATGAAGGATGCAGTACTACTCTATAGGTACTCAAGATTAACAGGATATTGAGTGAAAACGAGCATTTCACCCCCCCCTTTAATGTTTATTGGAGCCTGAGGTAAGACTCTTAATCGCTGCTGCTACACCTGATTACAATTAACTTTAGCTAGTTTAAATATCATTTTTGTTATTTATTTTTTTTTACTAGCTTAACTACATAACATAGCTAACTTGTAACTTGCAAGGTTGTTCTTTTGTTAATTTAGTCATTAAAGTTACACAAACCGTTTGTTAGACATTGTGATGATAGGATATATGTTCAAGTTCAAGTTCAATATATTTGTATAGCGCATTTACAACAGCCTCCTGGCTGACCAAAGTGCTTTACATAAGAGCAAGAATATTACACATACATAAAAAAAATAGACCAGACAAAAATTTAAAACCACCCATTTAAAAATGTAGCATAACACAGTAGTCAGTACACTAATAAAAATAAAATAAAAAAGTTTTTAGCAAGGATTTAAAAATAGACAAGGAAGGGGCCAGTCGGATCTCTAAAGGCAGGGTATTCCAGAGTCGTGGCCCAGCCACTGCAAATGCACGCTCCCCTCTACGCTTTAGCCTAACGCGAGGGACCACCAACAGAGCCTGGTCATAGGAACGTAGGTTTCTTGATGGAGTATAAGGTTGAAGAAGTTCAGATAAATAGACAGGAGCTTTGTTATGAAGGGATTTACACTGTGTGCAGAATTATTAGGCAAATGAGTATTTTGGCCACATCATCCTCTTTATGCATGTTGTCTTATTCCAAGCTGTATAGGCTCGAAAGCCTACTACCAATTAAGCATATTAGGTGATGTGCATCTCAGTAATGAGAAGGGGTGTGGTTTAATGACATCAACACCCTATATCAGGTGTGCATAATTATTAGGCAACTTCCTTTCCTTTGGCAAAATGGGTCAAAAGAAGGACTTGACAGGCTCCGAAAAGTCAAAAATAGTGAGATATCTTGCAGAGGGATGCAGCACTCTTAAAATTGCCAAGCTTCTGAAGCGTTTCATTCAAAATAGCCAACAGGGTCGCAAGAAGCGTGTGGAAAAACCAAGGCGCAAAATAACTGCCCATGAACTGAGAAAAGTCAAGCGTACAGCTGCCAAGATGCCACTTGCCACCAGTTTTGCCATATTTCAGAGCTGCAACATCACTGGAGTGCCCAAAAGCACAAGGTGTGCAATACTCAGAGACATGGCCAAGTTAAGAAAGGCTGAAAAACGACCACCACTGAACAAGACACACATGCTGAAACGTCAAGACTGGGCAAATAAATATCTCAAGACTGATTTTTCTAAGGTTTTATGGACTGATGAAATGAGAGTGAGTCTTGATGGGCCCGTGGCTGGATCGATAAAGGGCAGAGAGCTCCAGTCCGACTCAGACGCCAGCAAGGTGGAGGTGGAGTACTGGTTTGGGCTGCTATCATCAAAGATGAGCTTGTGGGGCCTTTTCGGGTTGAGGATGGAGTCAAGCTCAACTCCCAGTCCTACTGCCAGTTTCTGGAAGACACCTTCAAGCAGTGGTACAGGAAGAAGTCTGCATCCTTCAAGAAAAACATGATTTTCATGCAGGACAATGCTCCATCACACACGTCCAAGTACTCCACAGCGTGGCTGGCAAGAAAGGGTCTAAAAGAAGAAAAACTAATGACTTGGCCTCCTTGTTCACCTGATCTGAACCCCATAGAGAACCTGTGGTCCATCATGAAATGTGAGATTTACAAGGAGGGAAAACAGTACACCTCTCTGAACAGTGTCTGGGAGGCTGTGGTTACTGCTGCACGCAATGTTGATGGTGAACAGATCAAAACACTGACAGAATCCATGGATGGCAGGCTTTTGAGTGTCCTTGCAAAGAAAGGTGGCTATATTGGTCACTGATTTGTTTTTGTTTTGTTTTTGAATGTCAGAAATGTATATTTGTGAATGTTGAGATGTTATATTAGTTTCACTGCTGAAAATAAATAATTGAAATGGGTATATATTTGTTTTTTGTTAAGTTGCCTAATAATTATGCACAGTAATAGTCACCTGCACACACAGATATCCTCCTAAAATAGCTACAACTAAAAACAAACTAAAAACTAATTCCAAAAATATTCAGCTTTGATATTAATGAGTTTTTGGAATCATTGAGAACATGGTTGTTGTTCAATAATAAAATTATTCCTCAAAAATACAACTTGCCTAATAATTCTGCACTCCCTGTATAAATGAAGAGGAGAATTTTAAAGTCTTTTCTATGAGAAATTGGTAACCAGTGAAGGGATGTGAGAATTGGGGTTATGTGTTCATGTTTACGACAGTTTAAAAGAAGTCTGGCTGCAGCATTTTGGACAAGCTGAAGTCGTGCAATTTGAGATTTAGATATACCGCAATATAAAGAATTGCAGTAATCTAGAGATATGTCTATCAAATTTTAAGTGTTGGTCAATAGTAATACCTAGGTTCTTCACCCGTGAGGATCTAAAAACGGATAAACTATCAAGCTCAGGGCTTATACACTGAGAGTTCTCATTAGGACCGAAAACAATCACCTCGGTCTTGTCCTCGTTTAAGAAGAGGAAATTTTGGGCAAGCCATAATTTCACCTCCTATAAACATTGGACAAGAGAAGTGATCGCAGTGGAGTTGTTTTTCTTAACTGGAAGATAGATTTGAGTGTCATCTGCGTAGAAATGAAAAGACACACCATGTTTTCTTAGGATAGAACCCAGAGGCAGCATGTACAGAGAGAATAGAGAGGGAGCTAAAATAGAGCCTTGTGGAAGGCCACAGGTCAGAGGAGCAGGGGAAGAGAAAAAATTTCCCAGTTTCACTAAAAACCTTCTGTCAGATAGGTATGACTGAAACCATTTCAGAGCGTTTGCTTTTAGACCTACCCAAGACTCTAATCTAGATAATAGTATGGAGTGGTCTATGGTATCAAAAGCGGCTGATAAATCTAAAAGAATAAGAACCACAGAGTCCCCGGAATCAGTGGAGAGGTAAATATCATTTAACACCCTCAAAAGGGCGGACTCAGTGCTGTGAGCAGACTTAAAACCAGATTGA
>NC_068378.1:648155-699077 GCF_023724105.1 Carassius gibelio
GTTGCTACAAATGCAATGAAAACTTCCCTGAGGAAGTGAGGGAAAAATATTTGAATATTCTTGGGAGATGGGAGATGCAGAGAGGCAGAAAGACTTTATTGTCAATCATGTTGTCAAAAGAGAGAAAATAAACAGGGAAACAATCTCAAGAAGAATTTATACATTTGAGTATTATTTAACCTCAGAGAGAAGACAGATTTGGGTATGCAATGACTTTTTTTTGAAGACCCTAGATGTGTCAGAGAAATTTGCACGGTCTGCAGGCTGCCATACCTATAACACTCTGACAGTGGGCAGTGAGTGAACTTTTTAGTTCAACTAAAGTGAACTAAAAGTGAAATGTGTAATAAACAAGAGAAATTAAGCGTTACATTAAATGTTAAACTGTTTGAAATTAAATGCATTAATGTGAATTCATGAATAAAATTAGAAATTAAACTGTTTGAAATTAAAGGTTAAACTGTTTGACATGAATGTGAACTCAGAAATGAGAACTGAAATTAAACGGTTAGAAATTAAATGTTAAACAGTTTGAAATGATGAAATTAAATGACTATGTATACAGTATTTTAAATAAAATGAAAAATTATGAAGTTAGATTGTTTTTAACCAATGTTTTTACCAATCATTTCTGCATTGATCAGCAGATACGCCCTATTTTTCTTTAGAAGAATTGGAAATGTTTGGTGCCAAAAAGGCGTATTTGATGTACTTGCCATATTTTCAAGATGTTGCAAGGTTTTATAATATGTTCATTGTGTTAATATTCCATAATATATTCACTTAAGAACTTACTCGTATAAGTATGTATGTGGTTGCAATGTTGTGGTTATAGGTTAATAAATACAGTTGATTGAAGTGTGGTCAAAATTTTGTTTTGGCTCTCCTGTAAAGTTTGTCAAATGCCACTTACGCCCCTCTGGTTCCAAGCCCTCGATTTCCATTTTAAGTTTTACATTGTTTCATGTAGTGCATTTTCTAAATGTTTGTAACTAAAAAGATATGAGTAAAGCAAGAGATAAACATGGTAAACATAATTTGTTTATTATAGTTAATAAACATTGTTTACGTGTCTCTTGACCACTCAGTTTTTTTATTATGCTTTATTTACTGAGCAGGTTATCAGAAATGCCCATCCCTTTCATAGAGTTTACAGGCAATTCATCATCGCTGTTAGTATATGAAAAATATTGGAAATATTTATATATTTAATATTATATATTTAATAATTTATCTTAAGTGTTTTAATTCCCAACAGAGTTTCAAAAAGCGCTGCTTATATAGGAACAACGTTGAACGAGGAAGGGTGACTTGGTAGAGGTGCCCTTGAGACTGACCAAACTTGGTGTCCTGCAGAACAAAGAAGAATTTAGAAGTACCTAAACTTTTATCCAAATACCTTTCAATGATTTCTAAAGTAATGTCCATATATTACTCAATGATAACATATCACCCTGTGTTTGTGGCTCTTTTTGAGGATGTAAGACATGAAGCCAACCAACCCTGGGCGAACATAAATTATGTTTCACATTACTAAGCAACTGTGTGCTCATACTAGCACCACTAAACCCACATTAGATAAAGGAACACAAATGGAACTGCTGGGTAAGAACATATAACTGTTGCATATACTGTAAGAGTTGTAGTTGTTTAAATCCTGATAAATTAATGTTCACGTTGTGTACTGGATTCCTATTAGAATATTTTGTATGCAAGTCTTATTTAGTCTTAAAGGGAGAATATGCAATAAATTATAGTGTGGTTATGATAAATATGACTCATCTACTAAGACTATACAGGGTTTATAGGGCTTTTTTTCCACTACCTTCTTTACAGATCTGCTCATGTAAAGTGATAAGACCAGTGTCAGTGTTATCATCCATGCATGTTCTTAATGAGCCATTAAGTTAGCTGTTGCAATCAAAAGAAATAAAAAACTTAGTAGTGTGTTTGCATGTTCATTATATGTACACCTTAATTAGTACTTTGTACATAATATAAACTAAACTTAAAAAAGTGTACAGTTATGTTTTTAATAATTAAACAAATAATTGCACTGTTAGCTAATTTTAGGGTTAACATAAATGATTTTGTCTTAACCAAATGGGTGCTCTTGTCGGGTCTCGGGGCTAATCACCTGCCTTTTTGGTGTGTGTGTGTGTTTGTGTGTGTTTGGATCGCTTGTCAGCTCACCGCGTCTACCTGTTTGAGTTTTCCCCGCCCTCCTTGTTTCTGTGTTGTGAACCTTAATTGCTCGCCACCTGTTCCCTATGTTCTTCTAATTTTTTCCCTTTATCATTCCCTGTGTTTCTCTGTCTATTGTCAGACTGTTGTTACTCGTATCAATAGCTCCGATCTTCTAGCTGTTCTTGGCACTCACCTTGTCGTGTCTTGTCCTCAGGCTCCAGTGTGTTTAGCTGATTTCTCTGCCCCCTGTTCTTACAAAGCGCAGAGCTCTTGGAAGCTTCCAGTCCTCATCACTCCGGTCTCAGCGGACATACGAATTACTGTGGAACGTTACTCATCGGCTTTGATTCATATGCTTCGACTATTCATCCAGTCACTACGAGTAATCCAGTGAACGTGACTCATCTGCTCTGCCTCCTCTGCTCTAAATAAAGCCTTGTGTAAACCCGCATTTGAATCCTGCCCATTTCCCCTGACATAACAGTCTGACCAGATCATGGATTAAGCGGGATCTGATCCACTCCGCTCTGCTCTCGATCAGCAGGAAGTCTTGTTAGGACAGCATGCCACCACCGCGCGGGATGTGGACGCTCTCACTGCCCGAGTCTCCGAGCTCCTCGCACGGGACGGGTGGTTCTTCACACCGGTATGTCCCGGATTTCAGTCAAGAGATGGCAAAATTATTTGATCGCTCAGCTCAGGGAGACGAGGCGGCGGCCCAGTTATCGCGTCTGACTCAGGGGAGGAGCTCTGTCACGGATTACGCCATCCAGTTCCAGACTTTAGCGGCAGAGTGTGGCTGGAATGAGAGCGCGCTGCGTGCCCACTTTCTTGAGGGGTTGGATTTCGCCATTTCAGATGAACTCGCGGCCATAGAGCTCCCGCGGGAATTGGATAATCTCATTAATCTTGCGCTCCGTATTGAGGGCCGTCTCAGCCGCCACCGCAAACAACGGCAAACTCCCGCTCCGTGGTGCCACCTAGAGTCCTCTTCAACCAGTTCAGCCAGCCGACAGCCCTCGGAGGAGGAGCCCATGCATTTGGGTCGTTTACGGCTTACACCACAACAGAAGCAGGAACGTCTGTCGTCGGGGGCGTTTCTATACTGCGGCGGGGGAGGTCACTTCGCTCTTCACTGTCCGTTAAAAGGCCAGGGTCCACCAGTGAGGCGGAGCGTCCTGGTGGGCACGGTTCTTAGTTCAAGCTCTCCTGCAGCACGGACTCAGCTGCCGTTCCAACTCTCTGTCCAGAGTCAATCTCATGCTGGACTCGCCCTTGTGGATTCAGGGGCTGAGGGGAACTTCCTCGATGCTGCTTCTGCTCAACGTTGGAGAATACCGATTATTCCTTTGGTTAGTCCCGTATCAGCATTGTCATTAGCTGGCCGTCCCCTTACAACCATCACTCACATCACCCCCAAGATAAACCTTCATATTGCTAACAGCCATAGCGAGCTGATTGAGCTGTTTATTATTGATTCCCCTAAGGTCCCTTTAATTCTGGGACACCCGTGGCTACATAAACACAATCCACACATTGACTGGGTCAACAATTCTGTTTTAGCCTGGAGTCAGTCTTGTCACGTGTCATGTTTGGGTGCTGTTTTTCCTCCTGTCTCTGTGTCTTGTCTTCCTCAGGAGGATCCCTCTGACCTGTCCGGTGTTCCTGCGGAGTACCATGATCTTCGGGCAGTCTTCAGTAAGGCCCGGGCCACCTTGCTACCCCCGCATCGCCCCTACGACTGTGCCATTGATCTTCTCCCGGGCTCTTCTCTGCCTAAGGGTCGTTTATATTCCCTTTCGGGTCCTGAGAGAGAGGCCATGGACAAGTATATACGTGAGTCACTTCAAGCTGGGCTCATCCGCCATTCCTCCTCTCCCGCTGGTGCAGGTTTTTTCTTGGTTCAGAAGAAGGACGGCTCCCTGCGCCCCTGTATTGATTACAGAGGTTTGAATGACATTACTATTAAGAACAGGTACCCCCTACCTTTAATGTCTTCTGCTTTTGAATTGTTAAAGGGAGCTCGGGTCTTCACCAAGTTAGACCTGCGCAATGCCTACCACTTCGTGCACATTCGGGAGGGGGATGAGTGGAAGACGGCGTTTAACACCCCTTCGGAACACTATGAGTACTTGGTTCTTCCGTTTGGTCTTACCAATGCTCCAGCTGTTTTCCAGGGACTCGTCAACAGCGTGTTGGGTGACATGATCAATCAATTTGTCTCCGTGTATTTGGATGAGATCTTGATTTTCTCCCCTTCTCTCCAATTACACACCCAGCATGTCAGACGGGTTCTCCAGCGGTTACTAGAGAATCAGTTGTTTGTCAAGGCGGAGAAGTGCGAATTCCACGCTGAGTCAGTTACGTTCCTTGTAGGGATGGCCCGATACCAATACTGGCATCGGGTATCGGGTCGATACTGTCCTCATATACTCGTACTCGTACTCATAAAAATGATCCGATACCACGCACCTATACCACGTGCGTTTTGTTTAAAGAAACTGGCCGCCGCGAACTGCCGCTTTGTCTAGGAACGCCATATGAACGTAAAATGTCGGCGGTTTGGGCTCATTTCAAGATCAGGGATGATGACAGCAGCAAGGCAGACTGTAAGTTATGTTCAGCTAAGGTGTCGAGAGGAGGAAAAGAAAGTACATCGTTTAACACCAGCAATCTAATTAAACATCTGAAGACGCATCATAGCGCTGAATACACACAGTTTAGTCAAGCTAAACAAGCAACTCAGCAGCCAACATTAACACAGCTTTTACAGAAGTGCGAGAAGAAGTCCAGAGATAATCCACGGGCACTAAAAATAACAGAGGGAATTGCATACTTTATTGCACTTGATGACCAGCCACTGTCGGCTGTTGAAAATATAGGATTTCGATCTTCTTGGCATACTGGAGCCGCGATACGAAATTCTGAGTCGCCATCACATTACAACCGCTATGCTACCGAAAGTGTTTAATGACGTGAAAAAGCACGTCAGTGGCCTGTTGCGTGACGTTTCGGCCGTCAGTTTTACAACAGATATTTGGTCAAGCAGTGTCTGCCCAATGTCTCTGCTCAGTTTAAATGTACAGTGGATTGATGACAACTTTACTCTTCGCCACGCCACCTTACAAGCAAAGCCGTTTCGGGGTTCGCACACCAGCAAAGCCATAGCAGACACGTTCGATGGGATGCTTCAGACCTGGTGCATTCCGAAAACCTCTGTCCACGTTGTGCTACGAGACAACACTAAAAATATGATTAAGGGCATGAATGATGCTGGACTCCCTAGCCTACCTTGTGCCACTCACACTCTCCAGCTGGTGGTCCACGAAGGACTTTTGTCACAGAGAAGTGTTGCTGATGCATTGGCTATCGGACGCAAAATCATTGGCCATTTTAAACATTCTCCTCTAGCCTACTCCTGCCTCGAAGACATTCAGTTAGAGATCGGTCAGCCTGCAAAACGACTACAGCAGGACGTACAGACCCGCTGGAACAGTACATTTTACATGATCCAGTCCCTGCTTGAGCAGAAACGGGCACTAGGAGTTTTTGTGTCCAAACATGAACTCCCTGAAAATCTCACGGCTCACCAGTGGGCACTGCTGGAGAAGGTTGTAACTGTTCTGGGTCCGTTTGAGGAGTTAACACGAAAAGTTAGCTCTTCTGAAGCTATGGCAGCAGATTTGATTCCTGCTGTCACTGTATTGCAGCGATTTCTGTCTAGAGAGACCGACGATGACCATGGCATCAAAACTATGAAAGGGACTTTAGCTGCAGCTGTCAGGAGGCGATTTTCTGATGTGGAAGAACAACCCCTCTACAGCATCGCTACTCTACTCGACCCCAGGTAGGTGTGTGTGGGCGTGTGTTTCTGTGTGTGTGCGTGTGTGTGGGTCTGCATCTATGTGCGTGTGTGTCTGTCTGTGTGTTTGTTTCTGTGTGTGTGTATGTGTGTGTGTGTGTCTGTCTGTCTGTGTGTGTGTGTGTTTGTTTCTATGTGTGTGTGTGTGCGTGTGTGTGTTTGTTTCTATGTGTGTGTGTGTGTGTACGTGTGTCTGTCTGTCTGTCTGTGTGTGTGTGTTTGTGTGTGTGTGTGTGTGTCTGGGTGTGTCTGGGTGTGTATCTGTGTCTGTGTGCGTCCTAGATAGCAAGTTAAAAGTTGCCAATGTCTTGCTGAAAAGTACATTTTAGTATTTCATTTTCATTAATAAATTATTTGATTAGGCTGTATCATTTTAATAAATACCTATTGTCAGATGCCTCATTTTTTTCTTCCTCTGTTAGGTATAAAAATCTTTTTTTCTCTAACACCAACACTGCTGCAAATGCCAAGGAGATGCTGATGCGTGAGCTGTTGAGGTCGTCTAGAGAAGAGGAGAATCATGACCTGGACGAACCTCCTGCCAGAAAACCACGCAGGGATCAGGCAAGCAGCAGCCTGGACAGTATATTTGATGAAATAGCAGATGAGCAAGCACCAGTCTCTCTAAACAGAGCTAAAGTAGGTTCTACTGCACAATTAGAGACATACCTAGGGGAGACCACAATTTCTCGAGAAGACAAACCACTACAATACTGGGCAGTTAACAAAGTGCGGTTCCCTACTCTGGCCAAAATGGCATCCAGATACCTCTCAGCACCATGCAGTAGTGTTGACAGTGAAAGGCTGTTCAGCTCAGTGTCACATATTGTGAATGATGACAGAAACAGAATCACAGCTGATCATGCAGAGATGATTTTGTTCATCAAAAAGAACCTGCCTCTCATTCTCCCAAAAAGTACCTAAGCTAGTTCAGATCACATTGCTGACTGAAATGTTTGTTTAATTGAAACAAGGGAGCTGTCACTGTGCCACATAGTTTAATTGTTGTTTAATTGAAATATGCAGTAGTTTGATTGAGACTTGCAATAGTTTCAATGATGTTTTGTTTAATTGAAATATGTGTTTCATTGAGACTACACAACAGTTACATTGAAATTGAGCTAAATTGAAAGCTGAAGACGTTGTCAAACATTTCATTGATATATTGTTGAGTTGACGGTGTTGACTGTACAATACGTTTTATTTATATTTTGTCAGTTGTGAAGACAGTGCCAGTTTTGAGGCATTTTGTTTACACAGAAATATATATAATTTAGTTTTTATTTGAAATTGCCTACATTTATTATTTTACTCATTATTTATTTTGTTAAAACAAGCAGAGAAAATAAAAACAGTCTTCTAACCTGTGTTCTAAAATAGTCTTCTGTCTTCTTTTCTGGTAGCCTGTAATTACTTTCGCTGTAGAAATACCTGTATCGGTACTCTGTATCGGCAAGTACACAAATGTTAATACTCGTACTCGTATCGGTTTGGAAAAAAATGGTATCGGGCCATCCCTAGTTCCTTGGCCACATTATTTCTACGGAGGGGATCAAGCCAGATCCCGCTAAGATTGAAGCTGTCGCCCAGTGGCCGGTCCCTGACTCCCGGAAGGCTCTGCAGCCATTCCTGGGTTTTGCCAACTTCTACCGGCGATTCATCAGAAATTTTGGTCAGATCACTGCACCGCTCACAGCCTTAAATTCCACTAAGGTGTCCTTCAGATGGAACCGGGAGGCGCAGGTAGCCTTTGATATTTTAAAGTCCCGTTTTGTCTCTGCTCCTGTTCTGTTGGTTCCAGATCCTGAGGCCCAGTTCATTGTTGAGGTTGTTGCTTCGGTCGTCAGGGTTGGCGCAGTTCTATCTCAGCGTTCCCTCCACGATGGGAAGCTCCACCCTTGTGCATTCTTATCTCGTCGTCTCAGCCCTGCAGAACGTAACTACGACATCGGCAATAGAGAACTGTTGGTGGTACGATTGGCCTTGGGTGAGTGCCGTCACTGGTTGGAGGGGTCAGTGCAGCCCTTCTTGGTCTGGACGGATCACAAGAACCTGGAATACATCCGTTCGGCCAAGAGGCTGAGCTCGCGCCAGGCCCGTTGGGCGCTCTTCTTTGCCAGGTTCAACTTCACCCTCTCGTACCGGCCGGGATCTAAGAACACCAAACCCGATGCCCTCTCTCGTCTGTTCGGTGCTCCAGGGGGGGAGGTTGCGGCCGAGGCCATCCTTCCTGAGGGGGTGGTGGTCGGGGCTCTTTCATGGGGTATCGAGCAGCGAATTGAGGAGGCCGGTCGAGGGGTGCAGGTGCCGGGAGGGTGTCCGGCGGGCAGGTTGCCGGTGCTGGCTGCGCTGCACTCTGAGGTCCTTGAGTGGGGTCACTCATCCAGGTTAGTCTGCAATCCAGGTATTCGGAGAACGTTGTCTGCCATCCGACAGCGTTTCTGGTGGCCTACTATGGCCGCAGATGTTAGACAGTTTGTATTGGCCTGCCCCACATGTGCCCAAAGTAAGCCTGTCAATCGCCCTCCTGATGGTCTGCTAAACCCTCTCCCTATCCCTTCCCGCCCTTGGTCACACACTGCCCTTGATTTCTTCTCTGGGCTTCCTCCGTCGAAGGGTAACACTGTAGTTCTCACGGTGGTGGATCGCTTTTCTAAAGTGGTTCATTTTATCCCCCTGCCCAAGCTGCCCTCTGCCCGGGAGACCGCCCGACTGGTGGTGGACCACGTCTTCCGTCTCCATGGGTTTCCGGTGGATGTGGTTTCTGATAGGAGTCCCCAGTTCGTCTCCCGGTTCTGGAGGGAATTTTGTAGACAGACTGGGGCCTCTGCAAGTCTGTCTTCAGGGTTTCATCCCCAGACCAATGGGCAGTGTGAGCGGGCCAACCAGGATCTAGGAAGAATGCTCCGCTGTCTAGCATCCAACAATCCGAGTTCCTGGTGCCAGCAGCTCTCCTGGGCAGAATATGCTCATAACACTCTTCCGGTGGCCGCGTCAGGTATGTCCCCTTTTGAGTGTTCTGTTGGTTATAACCCACCTCTGTTCCCGTCACAGGAACCCGACGCAGTGGTTCCATCCGTCCTGGCTTTCGTCCAGCGCTGCCGTCGCACCTGGGAGAAAGTCAGGAGGATTTTGATCCAAACCTCTGGCTGAACCAAGACCGCAGCTGATCGTCGCCGGTCCTCTCCTCCTGCCTATGTGTGCGGTCAGCGGGTTTGGCTTTCTACCAAGGATCTGCCTCTCCGGGCACCTTCTCGTAAGCTGGCACCCAGATTCATTGGGCCATTCCGCATCACCAAGGTGGTTAGTTCGGTGGCGATCAGGCTCAAGCTCCCTCCAACTTTTGGTTGGGTTCACCCGGTTTTTCATGTTTCCAGGGTCAAGCCGGTGTTCTCTTCCCCCCTTAATCCTGCTTGTAGTCGGCCCACCCCCCCCGCCCCCTTGTCTTGTGGATGGATCTCCTACCTATACGGTTAAGAGATTACTCGATGAGCAGCGCCGCGGCAGGGGGTTTCAGTATCTTGTGGACTGGGAGGGGTATGGTCCAGAGGAGAGGTGCTGGGTGTCGTCCCGGGACATTCTGGACCGCTCGTTGATTGAGGACTTCCGGCGGCATCGAGGTAGGCCCCTTCCTAGAGCGTCAGGTGACGCTCCTGGGAGGGGGAGTACTGTCGGGTCTCGGGGCTAATCACCTGCCTTTTTGGTGTGTGTGTGTGTGTTTGTGTGTGTTTGGATCGCTTGTCAGCTCACCGCGTCTACCTGTTTGAGTTTTCCCCGCCCTCCTTGTTTCTGTGTTGTGAACCTTAATTGCTCGCCACCTGTTCCCTATGTTCTTCAAATTTTTTCCCTTTATCATTCCCTGTGTTTCTCTGTCTATTGTCAGACTGTTGTTACTCGTATCAATAGCTCCGATCTTCTAGCTGCTCTTGGCACTCACCTTGTCGTGTCTTGTCCTCAGGCTCCAGTGTGTTTAGCTGATTTCTCTGCCCCCTGTTCTTACAAAGCGCAGAGCTCTTGGAAGCTTCCAGTCCTTATCACTCCGGTCTCAGCGGACATACGAATTACTGTGGAACGTTACTCATCGGCTTTGATTCATATGCTTCGACTATTCATCCAGTCACTACGAGTAATCCATTGAACGTGACTCATCTGCTCTGCCTCCTCTGTTCTAAATAAAGCCTTGTGTAAACCCGCATTTGAATCCTGCCCATTTCTCCTGACAGCTCTAATTATCTATTGTACCTGAGACAGACATCCTACAATACATCTAACATAATGTTTCTTCTTCTGTGGGTTTATTGGCAGGTCACATACCAGCTTTTTAGGTGCATACCACCACTTACTGTGCTGGAGTATGAAGTGATTTCAGTCTAGGTATATATTATGAATTCTATATTCTATTATTCAGTCCACTATTCTTAATACATTTTAAAATTGTCTTTATTATTTGACCACATCCTTGTTTTGTATTTAATATGTTGCAGACTAAAAATTAATTGCATCTTAAATTCTGTAATTCTCTTTGTAGTTCATTCCTTTCCTGTTCATACATAGGACAGATTAACAACACATGATCTGTTTCCTCTACTTGACATGTTTAATATAATCCAGTACTGTGTTTTCATATTATATGAAGTTTAGAATTAAGTTTTATCTGACCCATCCTTAGTCTTGTTAAAATTACCTGATTTTCTCTACTGAAGTTCAGTATCATTTTGCTTTGATTTACCGTTTTCTAAACTATAAAAATGTCTTCCTGTAAACCTTCCGATTCCCTTGCCATTTCCAATTGCAAGCTTGATACTTTTCCCCTCCATCCTGCTGAGTGAAACTGAAATAGCATGAGTATTCAGATTAAGTTATTCTTTAGCTGTTTTATCAGCTTTTTCGTTTCCTGGTATATCAATGTGCTGGAAGCCAAACAAAATTAACTGTTTACCACCCCCCATACTATCTCATTAGATTTAGTACTTTACTACACTATTCAATGTAGTCAATATGGATTTTCCATGTTATTTTAAAATCAAACCACAAACCAAAATATTTACATTTTGTTACCCTTTCTAATGGTTGTTTATATAAATACAATTAATATTTTTTTGCAATCCTTCTTATTTATTTTTATTTTTTTAAACTGACAACACGTTTTGGATATAGAAAATCTGAATCCCCATTTCACTACACCTTCTATTGCTTCCTGGATTTTATGTACAATATATAAAACATTTTTCCCTCTCTTCCACATTGCTCCATCATCAGCGTATAATGCTGTTGAAATTCCTGGATGAAGTCCTTCACCACATAATTGATATAATAATATAAGACTTACAGCACTTCCCTAAGGAGTTTTGTTTTCTACATTCACCATCTAAGATAATACACTACCCACCTTGACTTGAATCTTTTGACCAAACAAGAAGCTTAAAACCCAATTATAAAATCTTCCTATTCTCTGCAACTTTAATAACACCTCCTTCCCTCCACATCTTTGGAATAGAAATTAGGAAAGCTTGTTTCCATGATAAAAGCACTATTCGGACGGGACTAGTTTTCTAAACTTTGAGTTTCGATTCTTACCACCTGACGTCTGTGATTTTCATGTACCGATTCGGATGGGACTAACATCTCTGTGTTTATCACAGAGGTGGGAGGGTCTGATTTGTGCATCTGGACGTCACAGATATCACGCGCTCTGTATGCGTGCATTGCATTCATTCAGAATGATTGCCTTAGTATTATTACACAATAAATACTAAATGGCTAGTATAACAAAACCATGTTAATGTGTGGTTCCTTTAGTTTAACTTGTTTTCCTTTTTTTATTAGATGTAATTAAAACATTATGTAACTAAGTACATAAATGAACGTGAGTAATCCCTGATGCTGATATTACAATAGCCGGTATTAACAGTTTACGCGATCTTGCTCTTGATTTTATTATTTGTATTATTTTTTTTATTATTATTTATTTGTCGCTAAGCAAATCTATCAAACATCCGCGCGGTAAGAGCATCTACGGTAATTCACGTTGGCCAAAACACACAAGGAAACGCGTTGTGAAATAAAATATCACCGGCAATCACAGACATTCGCATTCGGACGGGATTAGTTTTCTCAGAGGATCACTGAGTTTGCTGAAAAACGGTAGGTAATTTGCTCTGGAATTATCACAGAGGTTGTGTGTGAAAAACACAGACGTGGCAGATTCGGACGGGATTAAAATCACCAAGTACGTCTGTGAAACGCAGATTTCACTAACGACCCCTGTAAAACTAGTCCCGTCCCAATAGGGCTAAAGACAGTTAACCTTCTATCCATATTTTATTAAAAAGATCCAATATTGCTTTAAATATTACTTCATCCATTTGTTTACTAGTATTATAGCAAACTCTATCTTTCCCTGGGGCAGTATTTCTAACTGTCATTAATACTATTTTAGTTCCCACATTTTAAAAGTGTTTAATCTTTCAG
Organism: Carassius gibelio; assembly: GCF_023724105.1. Lineage (NCBI taxonomy): Eukaryota > Metazoa > Chordata > Actinopteri > Cypriniformes > Cyprinidae > Carassius > Carassius gibelio. The sequence continues at coordinate 660,676 of NC_068378.1, forward strand.
AACATAAGTCTATATCATCTTCAGTAATATAATTCTCCATTCCATCAATGAATAACTTGTTAGATTTTTCCCACTCAGTTTTATCAAATTTCCACCTGGATTGCTTTGTGTTATTTTGGTAATAAATTTCCATTCCAAAAGCACATATTATTGGAAAATGATCACTACCTAATGTTGAATGATCTAGGACTTTCCATCTACATTCCAATGCTATAGTTCCCAGAACTATTGTAAGATCTGGACAAGAAGTTGAAGAATCCCTTATATTGAATCGAGTTACCTTCCCATTATTTAAAAACACTAAAGTTTGTTCCTCCATAAACTCTTCTACAACTCTTCCATTCCAATCTGTGCATAAACTTCCCCATTATTTAAACACACTAAAGTTTGTTCCTCCATAAACCCTTCTACAACTCTTCCATTCCAATCTGTGCATAAACTTCCCCACAGTGAATTGCGTGCATTAAAATCCCACACCATATTAAAATATCCCTGGCCTTAGTTCTTATTATATTCAATTAATCTAATTTTAACTGATTGCAGGGATTATAAATTGATCACCTTCATCCAACCTTCCTGTGACCATACCTCTACCACATCACATTTACCCTGGGTATCTACACCGTAAAAAAAATGGTAATCTACTGGCAGCTGAGGTTTCCAGCATCATACTGTAAAAATACCATGCACTACTGTTTTAGAAAATAACAGAATGATACCGTTTTGTTAAATACAGCATTTAGCTGTTAAATTACATGCTAAACAATACCACTGTATTTTACATTAAAATACTATTATGCACTACATTTTATGTTTGTCTGTGTGGATTACAAAAAAGAAAAAAAAAAGAAAAATGTGCATTGTTTTTATTTATCTTTATTATTTTAATACAACACCATAAATTCTGCACAGTGCTTGTTAATACATTATGCATTAAAACAGGCAAAAATTACAAAATGCAAAAATGGCTTAGAAAAAAACACACACAAAAAAAAACAATACACAATAGAAATCATTCTCCAGAACATAAAATACAGAATCTAGCCTAAAATCAGCCCAAAATGGCCTCTAGTATACAAATAAACAATAATACAGAAGGAAAAACAAAAAACAAACATCAGCCCACTACATATTTCTGAAAAACAACTGCATGAGTGGGGAGTTCCAACTACACCTTAAATAAAGTGCCATTCAAAGTTCATAAGTATTTTTAAAAGATTTGATACTTTGGAACTGACGGTCATGGTCTTCTGCACAGTTTTCCCAGTTTTTTTAGATGTCACTTTTCCCCTTGCAGCCTTGGTCTCCTTTTCTGGATTTTCCCAACAAAGCATCTGAAAAGTAAGAGTAAAATATTTTCAGTGAACAGTGCTTTAAAACGGTATGGTTTACAAAAAATAAATACATATTAAATCCTTTGTATTATTTCTTTAGAAAAATTACTGATTTTGTGTTCTGTAACAGAAATAAGTGAAACATCACAGGCTGTTTGAAGTACCTTCATGTATTTTTTTTCTCCACCAAGATTATGTAATATGATGAAATGTAAGGTCTGGTTGTCATGCAGGTGCATCGAAAATTTTGACCTCCAAAATGACAATAGAATTTTAAAGGTAGTCAAAAAATGGTTTAATCTATGGCTTCTGAAGCAATCCCACTTTTGGATGATAAGAGTCTAAAATGGGAAGATCTTTTTCATGTTCATGTGTGTCAATTACTAGAAAGTGTACTCACGACTGAGGTCATGACACTGACGGACTGCAGTGGTATAATGAACAGTGAAAGTGTTACCTTTTGGTCTGTTCTCACCTAAAACTAAACCAAATTAAACCACTGTACTTGAATGAATTATATTTATGATGTTTGCATGCCCTTTGTAGCTTGAAGTTATATATACACACAGGTGCATCTCACTAAATTAGAATGTTGTGGAAAAGTTCATTTCAGTAACTCAGCTCAAATTGTGAAACTCATGAATTAAATAATTTTAATGCACACCACCTGAAGTAGTTTAAAAAGTGAAAAGTGAAGTGAAGTGACATTCAGCCAAGTATGGTGAATTTGTGCTCTGCATTTAAGTGAGTGAAGTGACATTCAGCCAAGTATGGTGACCCATACTCAGAATTTGTGCTCTGCATTTAACCCATCCGAAATGCACACACACAGAGCAGTGAACACACACACACACTGTGAGCACACACCCGGAGCAGTGGGCAGCCATTTATGCTGCGGCGCCCGGGGAGCAGTTGGGGGTTCGATGCCTTGCTCAAGGGCACCTAAGTCGTGGTATTGAAGGTGGAGAGAGAACTGTTCATGCACTACCCCCACCCCCGATTCCGTCCGGCCCGAGACTAGAACTCACAACCCTTCGATTGGGAGTCCAACCCTCTAACCATTAGGCCACGACTTCCCCTTAAAGCTGCGGTAGGGAACTTTTGACGCTCTAGCGGTTAATAAACAGAACTGCTTGCGTCTTGCGGAAGAACATCGTAGCCGGAACTACTTCTCTCTGTTTATGTCTATGAAGAATCACAAAGGTACTGGGTTACTCCGCCGCGGTACCCCCGAAGCAATCAAAAATAGTCTGAATATAAACACTTATTATAGGTGCACCCTAGTGATTCAGGACAAGCCAAAAACACGGTTTGGAAAATGGATTCATGGTGTACTCGCTTATTATATAAATTTTTCTACATTTTGAACACAAAGTTACGGACCGCAGCTCTGATTGGTTATTTTTTACCGGGAGCGATGGAGTTTCTGCAAATGGCAATAGGACCACTGGGAGGAGCCAGAGGAGCTTGATTTTTTCACAGATTATCTCTCATATTCTACTATCAGGACATAATGACAGGTTTAACAAATATGTAAAAAATATATATTTACAAAAGTTACCTACTGCAGCTTTAAGGGGTCTTTCAAACTGGCAGTTTAGTGTGGAACAGGGCACGGTTCGCATGAAAAATTGCTAATGTGAACGCTGTCATCGGACCCTGGTGCGCACTGGGGTACCGAACCCGAGACTACCTGGAGAAGGTGGTCTGAGTTCGGTTGCTCCGGAGATGTGGTCGCAGTTCACGCAAATGTGCAAGCAACAAGGACTCGGGTGCGCACTTGTCCAGGAAGTAAAGTATCCCGTGCATGCGTAACACTGTCGATATCATTGTTTCCTCAACACACAAGAGAGCCGAGCTTGATTCCACACACTCCTAAAAGTCAAAATTAAACAATTAAAATTTTATAATTAAAATGTATTATTATGCCCTGCATAATAGCACCAAAAAAAAAAAAAAAAAAAAATTACAACTATGCTCAGTCGCGTTGTGTTCTCCAGGCATTTCCGTGTGAGTTTGCAATGATGTAAGGTGACTGCAAACGCACCATTGTTTGATACAACTTTTGAGTGTGAAAGCAGACCAACGGGGGCGCTGGGAACAATCGCGCTCGGGCTCGGACCACAGCAAACGAGCCCAGTGTAAAAGCCCTCTAAGTCTTTGGTTCTTTTAATTGTGATGATTTTGGATCACATTAAACAAGAACCCACCAATTCACTATCTCAACAAATTAGAATATGGCGACATGCCAATCAGCTAATCAACTCAAAAAACCTGCAAAGGTTTCCTGAGCCTTCAAAATGATCTCTCAGTTTGGTTCACTAGACTACACAATCATGGGGAAGACTGCTGATCTGACAGTTGTCCAGAAGACAACCATCGACCCCCTTCACTAGGAGGCTAAGCCATAAACATTCATTGCCAAAGAAGCTGGCTGTTCACAGAGTGCTGTATCCAAGCATGTTAACAGAAAGCTGAGTGGAAGGAAAAAGTGTGGAAGAAAAATATGCACCACCAACCAAAAGAACCTCAGCGTTATGAGGATTGTCAAGAGAAAATCGATTCAAGGAATGAATCTGAGGCTGGAGTCAAGGCATCAAGAGCCACCACACACAGACGTGTCAGGGAATTTGGCTAGTTGTCATATTCCTCTTTTTAAGCCACTCCAGAACCACAGACACAGACATCGTCAGAGTTGTCTTACCTGGGCTAAGGAGAAGAAGAAATGGACTGTTGCCTAGTGGTTCTAAGTCCTCTTTTCAGATGGGAGAAAGTTTTGTATTTAATTTGGAAACCAAGGTCCTAGAGTCTGAAGGAAGGGTGGAGAAGTTAATACCTCACGTTGCTTGAAGTCCAGAGTTAAGTTTCCACAGTCTGTGATGATTTGGGGTGCAATGTCATCTGCTGGTGTTGGTCCATTGTGTTTTTTGAAAATCAAAGTAACTGCACCCATTTACAAAGACATTTTCTACCGACCAGCTTTTTGAAAATGCTGATTTCATTTTCCAGAAGGATTTGGCTCCTACCCTGCTTTGTTAAATGACCATGGTGTTGGTGTGCTTGACTGGGCACATTTTTTTAATTCAGGTATGCTAAAATTAGTAAAAATTGCAAAATATACAGCACAGCAGGTTAAAGGATTACTCCACCCTCCATCATCTTCCGCTTATCCGGGGCCGGGTCGCGGGGGCAACAGTCGCAGAGATGCCCAGAGTTTCCTCTCCCTAGCCACTTCTTCCAGCTCTTCCGGGGGGACCCCGAGGCGTTCCCAAGCCAGCCGGGAGACAAAGTCCCTCCAGCGTGTCCTAGGTCTTCCCCAGGGCCTCCTCCCGGTGAGACGTGCCTGGAACATCTCCCTGGGAAAGCCTCCAGGAGGCATCCGAAATAGATGCCCGAGCCATCTCAGCTGGCTCCTCTCGATGTGGAGGAGCAACGGCTATACTCTGAGCTCCTCCCGAGTGACTGAGCTTCTCACCCTATCTCTGAGGGAGTGCCCAGCCACCCAACGGAGAAAGCTCATTTAGGCCGCCTTTATCCTGGATCTTGTCCTTTCAGTCATGACCCACAGCTCATGACTATAGGTGAGAGTAGGAACGTAGATTGACCGGTAAATCGAGAGCTTTGCCTTACAGCTCAGCTCCTTCTTCACCACGACAGACCGGTACAGCGACTGCATCCGCTGTCAGTGGTTCAATCTTTTCTGTACCTTGACAGAGTTATTAACTTGGCAGTCAATGAGATGATTAAAAGCCTCCTGGTTTTCATCTAAAACATCTTAAATTGTGTTCTGAGGACAAACAAAGTTTTACAGGTTTGGAACAACATGGGAGTAAGTGGTTAATGAAATAAAAATAATAATAATTGGGTGGAGTAACACTTTAAATGAGAACCCTATTTTAGGGTGAACTATTCCTGTAATCACATACTAATATAAACAAACAAAAAAAAAACATAAGTGCAAACTTGTTACCTTTGAAGGATTTCCAGTGAGCATGCTGTTTCCTCTTGGTACCGCAAATTAAAGATGTAATACAAAGAAAACAATGCAGCAAGTCCAGAGAGAAAATCTGGCAAGATTATTCTCCCTTCCATGCTGATCAGCCATCGTTTTATCCACTGCCCATTAAAGAAATGGATTGATTAAAGAGCCAGTAAGATGAAAATTCTAAGCTTCCTATCACTGTTTATAAGTCCAGTACATTAGGTTTAAATCCATCCAAGGTTAAAAAACATTGTAATTTTGTCAAAATATCATTTTATCAGAGATCCCCAAACGGTTCACGCGAAGCTGTTCAAAAGATTCAGTTTCCTTAAACCCCACCTTTCGGTAGCATACTGTGTTCTGATTGGTCAACTAACATAGTCAGTTTTGATTGGTCGTTCCGCACACACCTCCACGGTAAACTATGCGTTAGCATCTGTTTGGGGTGAATTATGTCTTATTCCTCTCACCGTGAAGCAAACAGTAAAATAAAAAACCTGAACACTCTCGCTGCTTTTTCTTCTGTGTGGGTGTATTCAAGCCGCACGCTTCAGTTTGAATCTGAATAGCGCGTTCAGCGCGGGGGCGTGGTCACGAAGGGAGACATGAAAAACAGACATTGCGTTGTTTTCATATGGATTACTTTATCACAGAATATCTGTTTTCGGCAGCACTTGTTTAGTTTTAAAGTAGACATGTCAAGCTTTATATAGATATCTCTCTCATGTCACTTCGTTGAGTATTCACGGAGTTACACTTCATTTTAATGACGTGTTTGTACATGACGATCAGGCTGCAGACAGCACACATACTGATAAGACGCTCGGGAGAAAACAGACACATAACTTCATAATCATACTTCGCGTTGTGATTCGGAGATGCTCGTTGTTCTAAATAAAGTTGGTAATGAAACATCTTTTATGGCCAAAGGCTTTGAAAATCCCGCTGTACTCACCGAGATTAGAAAAGCAGTCATCAGTGAAATGTTGTGAACACAACAGAAGGGATTTGTTGTACTGCTCTGGTATTGTGGTAAAAATGAATTTTAGCCATTGGTTCTTCTGATTTTCATTCTTTGGCAGTGAAAATAAAACAAACTTGCCTTTACAATTAAAAACACACTGTCTCCTCGACATGATGCTATCACACCAACCAGAGCGTCTGTGAGGGGGGTGGGGCAGGTCAGAGTTCCGTTTCTCCCAAGACGGTAGGCGGAGATTATTATGCAAAGTGTTCCTAGTGACGTACATAGAGATGGGCAAAGGATTTGAAATCTATAACGACTGGGAGGCGCACAAGATGGCGGCATGACTAGATGCATTTGCACGGCTGCGTAAAATAAATTTCGGGTATATCTTACTAATGTTGATATAACTAATAAGTCACACTTGTTTTATGTGTTACTGAGATTCTGACAAAAATTAGCTGCTTTGGAGTTTATTTAGAGCTTGAGTTACCATGGATTCTTCAGAAGAAATGGACGTTGAGGTTCAAAAGATGACAGAGAAAAGACTTAATGACGACTTGCACTCCTACAGTTGCAGAAGCAAAAAAGGAGGTGAATGTGACTCTTTCCCTAACACGCCGTCCAAAACACGTCCACCGAAGAAGCTCGCAAAAGGAGATAACGTTACATCAGAGAATTTAACGTTAAGTCAGGTACAAAATAGCATCATTCAAATAATCAAACAGTCTTCCGAAGAAATAAAAGACATGGTGAAAGAAAATTCGGCCAGCATCAACCTCTTGAAAGAAGCACTGGAAGTTGTGCATTCTGAAATATTTGACATTCGAAAAGAAAACGAAGATTTGAAAAACAAAAATGAAGAGTTTGTGAAACGTGTCTCTGATTTAGAGGACAGACTGAATGATCAGGATCGATACTGTCGGAGATGGAATCTGCGTTTAGAAGGGCTGACTGAACGCACCGATGATAATGTCAAGTCTCGGGTGATTGAGATCTGCAAAGCGGTGGTTGTCGAGGAAGAGCGTAATTTCGTGCCGAATAATGTGGACATTGCTCATCGTATTGGAAGATCTAGTGCAGACAGCGGCAATGGAAAGAAACCGAGGCCAGTAATAATACGATTTGCTTTCAGAACAGCTCGAGACCTCACATGGAAAGGAGCAAAGGGAAATGACTTCCTTAAACAGAACAAGATGTACTTCAAAGAAGACCTCACGATCAAAGATAGAGCTACACAAAATCTCCTTTGGCCTGTAATTGACAAAGCACGTAAAGAAGGCAAGAGGGCCTTCTATGTGGGAGTCAAGGCAATAGTGAATGGTAAAGAAATCAAACCTTTAACCGTGCTTAATGTCATTGGTCTAGAATTCCAGTCTGCTACGAAAATTCTGTTTGCCTTACTAACCAATAATTTGTTTAATTTAAATATAGAGAGCTGGACATAATTAAAAAAAAAAATATATATATATATATATTTTTTTTTTCTTTCTAAAATAACCTTAAGATTATAAAGATGTTAACGTGAATACATCACTTGATTTTTCTTTTGTGAAACTGGGACTATAAAAAAAGACTTAACTTTATTTTATTTTCCGTTAAATTTAAGCAAACAGGATCTCAAAATTTGAATTTGAATTGTGACTTTTATGAAAATTTGGAAGTAAGAGTACCCTTATACTCTCTCAACACTTACATTCCAGTTTACTCATTTTTCATTTAATTGTTCCATCAAGAATTTTTTATTAAAATTCTTCTTTCAAGTTCATGTCAATAAGAATTTTTTCAGTTAATGCCAGGAACATGCTAAAAAGAAAAGCTCTGTTTTTGTTTTGTAAAGGAAAAGAAGCTGATTTTTGTTTCATTCAAGAAACTCATGCCTGCAAGGATGATGCGCTTTTTTGGAAGAATCAGTGGGGTTGTGACATCTGGTTCTCTTTTGGTGCCTCAAATAGAACAGCAGGTGTTACAATTTTAAAGGATAGATTTTCAGGGAAAATTCTAAGTCACAAAACAGATGATCAAGGTCATTGGATTGCTCTACTTGTTGATATAAACCAGGTTAAAATTATTATTATAAATATATATGCCACCAATAATAAAAAATCTAACGAGTTAATACTTCAAGATATCGAAGGTCATATAAATCATCTTCATTCAAAATTCCCGTCTGCTGAAGTAATTTGGGGGGGTGACTTTAATATGGTGTTTGATGGAAAACGAGATCGATGGCCACCTAGAATTGACAATATGGCAAGTGAATTAAGCAATGTTTGTTTACGACTGAACATAATTGACATATGGAGATATAACAATCCACAGTCACTTATGTATACATGGAATAATAGGGACAGATCTCAACAATCACGTATTGATTTTTGGCTCATTTCAGAACATATAAAAGACAGAGTTGAATTTGTTACTATTGAACCATCAGTTTTAACGGATCACAAAGGCATATCTATTCAAATTAGTGTGTTAGCTTGTCAATCAAGTAGAGTTAAGAGAGGATATTGGAAGTTAAATAATAGTCTATTGAAACATAATGATTTTTGTGAACAAATTAAGAATTTAATTGTTAAATATTGGCAACAGGCTTCTTTGATTCAAACTTATGGGAAGTTATGGGAACAAACTAAATTTGAAATAAGGAAATTTGCAATGTCGTATGGAAAATCTATTAAGAAAAAGAAAAAAGAAAAAGAAAACAATATAATTAATGAAATTATATCCATCACTTCTAGAGCTAACCAAAATATGTCAAGCACTGAATTATTAAAACTTGCTACACTGCAGAATGAGCTGGATAATATTTATGAAGAGAAAGCTAGGGGTGCTTTCGTTAGGTCAAGACAAAAATGGATGGAAGCAGGAGAAAAAAATACTAAATATTTCTTTGGGTTAGAAAAAAGAAATAGAGAAATAACTTCTGTAAACAAATTAATAATAAATGGGCTTACTAGTGATAATACCAAAGATATATCTTATTTTGTTAATCAATTTTATAGTAAATTATATAGTCCAAATAATCAACTAAATGATTCAGATCGTTTTCTTAATAATTTATCCACCAATATTAATAGGATTACTTTAGATTACAAAAATGTATGTGATAAAGAATTAAATATTCAGGAAATCACAAATTGTATAAATAGTCTTAAAGAAAATAAGTCTCCTGGAAATGACGGATTGACAGGGGAGTTTTATAAAACTTTTTGTAATGACCTTGCACCCTTTTTATTGGCAGTCTTTAAAGAAGCAATTGATTTGGGAGAAATGCCGCATCACTAAAACAAGGAGTAATAACACTTATACCCAAGCCTAACAAAGACAAATTGTTCTTAGAAAATTGGAGACCAATTAGTTTATTAAATAATGATACTAAAATCTTTTCATTGATTTTTGCAAAAAGACTTAAGAAAAATCTAAATACAATAATTGATGAAGAGCAGTCAGGTTTTCTGAAAGGCCGTTACATTGGAAATAATATACGATTAATTTTAGATTTAATTGATTATAGACACCTTATCTCAGATGATTGTTTTATATTATTTATTGACTTCTATAAAGCGTTTGACACTATTGAACATCAATTTATGTTCAAAGTTATTGACTTTTTTGGTTTTGGGCATTTTTTTCAAAAGGCAATTCGTACGCTTTATAATGGTTGTAATAGTTCAGTCCAGTTGTCTCACGGTACCTGTCAGAGATTTGATATGGGCCGTGGGATAAGACAAGGTTGTCCTATATCACCTTTTCTCTTCATATTGGTTACTCAAGTCATGGCTGCTCATGTCAAAAAAGCAAGTTTTCAAGGAATTTCAGTGTTTGGTAAAGAGATTAAACTTAGCCAATTAGCAGATGATAGTACAATTTTTGTTAAAAATAGTGAAGAAATAGATAAAGTTATTAAATGTATTGAAGAATTTTCCAGAATCTCGGGATTGAAGATGAATAAAAATAAATCCACTTTATTCTCTCTTAAAGATTGTTTCCTGAAAGAAATTTGTGGAATACCAATTAAAGACGAAGTCACACACCTTGGGATAAAGGTGTGTAAAGATTTGAATCAGAGAAGCCTGTTAAATTTTGACCCTATTATTGAAAAAATTAAGAACAGATTCAGTATGTGGCTTATGAGAGATCTGTCCCTATATGGACGTGTTCTACTCTCAAAAGCAGAAGGGCTTTCGAGGTCTGTTTATATATCTATGTCAGCAGATGTTCCAAAAAAAGTTGTCAGGGAATTATATAAGATACTTTATGATTTTATTTGGAAGAAAAAAATACACTATCTACGGAAAGATATTATAAATAATAACAGAGACTTTGGTGGCCTTGAAGTTTTAAACTTTGCAGATCTTAATAATGTGTTTAAGATAAAATGGATAATTGAATTTATTAAAAATAAAGATAGTGTATGGAATGTTTTCCCAAATTACATATTTAACTCTTTGGGTGGCATTAATTTCCTTTTAAAATGTAATTTTTCAGTTGAAAAAATCCCAGTGAAAATGGCAAACTTTCATAAGCAGGCACTGCTGGCTTGGCAATTAATCTATAAACATAACTTTTCACCGCACCAATATTTTATATGGAATAATAAAGATATCTTGTACAAAAAAAAGTCAATCTTTAATCAGACATGGTACGACAGTGGAATTCTTACAGTTAGTCAGTTGCTTAATGAACAAGGTCTGCTTTTAACATATTCTGAATTTCTAAATAAATTTATGATCCCTGTGAGGCCAAGAGAATACTCTATTATCTTTGATGCAATCCCTGGCAGAGTGGTATCATTATTGCGAAATCCTGGATTCTCTCCTGTTAGCATTGATCATCAAACTAGTTTTTGTAGTGATATAATATTTATTAGAGATATTAATATTGTAGTAGATAAATGTAGTAATAAATATATTAGAAACATTTTAAAAACAAACTATTTACCATGTTCAACAATGTTTTGGTCTACTAAATATGAAAACATTCATTGGAAAAAAGTATGGTCAATAACAAATAGGTTTTTTATTAATAACAAGATTAGAGAGGTATCCTATAAAATATTACACAAAATTTACCCTGTTAAGGAATTGCTCGAACGTTTCAATTTGAATATTGAAAATACATGTGAATTCTGTAGTAATGCCAAAGAATCTTTGACTCATCTTTTTTTTTTATTGTATTTATTCAAAAATGTTTTGGTTGGATGTATCTAATTTCATTTCTAGATTGTTTGGAACCTGTATACAAATTGATTTGTATGATATTGTATTTTTTTTTTTACAGGACAATATTGATTCAAAAAGTACAATGTGCTTTCTTACTGTCACAAACGAAACAGGAGGCAGATAGGATGGACCGTATGTGAGTTTTATTAGCAGAATGCTCCGAACCAGACGGGAATATCAGAGTGAGAGCGAATATGGACCAATATCAATACAACGGAACGATCTCTGATCACAGTAAGTGGAAGTGGAATCACCGAAGGAGGACTGAAGGCAGAAGAAGATTGGCCGATCTTTGAGGGTTCCCAGAAGATTCGCGGATTCTCAGGCGAGTGTTGAGATAGAGTCTGTAAGCCATGTAATGACGAGATCAGACGGAGACTGAAGGTTGAGAGTGGGTATATAAGGGTGAGCAGTGATGAAGGATAGCAGGTGACGGTGATGAGGATGAAGAGATGCAGGTGATGACAATTAATATTCAGGGGATGACGAGCGAGTGGGTGGAGGGAGTGATGATGATGGTGGTGGAATCCTGACAGTACCCCCTCCTCCCGAGGCGGCTCTTGACGCTTGAGAAGAGGGGCATTGGCGACGGCGAGGCCTACCACGACCTCTGGGGGCAGGACGATCAGGATGGTCTGCATGAAACTGGGTGAGGAGGGTTGGGTCCAGAATGTCTTCGCGGGGTACCCATGAGCGTTCCTCGGGGCCATAATCCTCCCAGTCGACTAGATATTCCAGCCGGGGGCCTCGTCGCCGCGAATCCATGATGTTGCGGACACGGTAGATAGGCTCCTCTTCTACTGGAACGGGAGGAGGAGGTAAGTCCCTAGGTCCTGGATCTGAGGGAGGAGAAGTGACAGGATCAATGAAGGGTTTTAACAAGGAGACGTGAAATGAGGATGAAAACTTGTAATGAGGTGGGAGGTTGAGCCTGTAAGTGACTTCATTCAGCTGCCTCTGCACGGTAAATGGTCCGATGTATCGGGGACTCAGCTTACGGCAGGGCAGGCGAAGGCGGATGTCTCGGGTTGAAAGCCACACCTTCTGACCCGGTTGGTACTGGGGAGGGTCTGTCCGTCGACGATCGGCTTGGGTCTTGTGCCTTCGCACTGCCTGTTGGAGGTGAACGTGAGCTGAGTCCCATACCCTCTCGCTCTGATGGAACCAATAGTCAACGGCTGGAACCTCCGAGGGCTCCCCAGACCTAGGGAATAGAGGAGGTTGAAAACCCAGGATACATTGAAAAGGAGTGAGCCCGGTGGTGGATTGCCTGAGAGAATTCTGGGCGTATTCAGCCCAGGGGAGGTAGCGGCTCCAGCTGTCCTGGTACTGGTGGCAATATGACCTGAGGTACCGTCCTATCTCCTGGATCTTCCGCTCAGTCTGGCCGTTCGTCTGAGGGTGGTATCCTGAGGACAGACTAACAGTTACCCCAAGTAGTCGGAAGAAGGCTTGCCATACCCGAGATATGAACTGCGGACCTCTATCCGATACTATATCTTCGGGAATTCCAAAATTTCTGAAAACATGGTGGAACAAAGCCTCCACGGTCTCAAAGGCGGTAGGGAGTCCAGGTAAGGGGATCAGCTTGCAAGCCTTCGAGAACCGATCCACTGCTACTAGAATACAGGTGAAGTTGTTAGATTTAGGAAGGTCAGTCATGAAGTCTACACCTAGATGAGACCATGGACGACGGGGTATAGGAAGAGGTACGAGTTTACCCTCCGGGAGTTTTCTGGGAGTATTAGAGATGGCGCAGACTGAGCACCCTTGGACAAACCGGGAGACATCTTGGGAGATAGATGGCCACCAGTACCGTTGACTGAGGAGCGAGAGGGTACGCCTGCTACCTGGATGACCAGAGCCCGGAGCTGTATGAGCAGAGTCCAGAAGGGCGGTGCGGAATTGTTGAGGTACAAAGGTGAGCCCCTCTGGACCTCCCGGCGGAGCGGGATGGAGACGGTTTTCCTGGGATATCTGATCGTCTATGTCCCAGAGGATTGGACAGGCGAACACGGCTGGAGGGAGAATGGGTTCAGGGCGGTACTCCTCAGACGAGGAATGATGGAGGCGAGAGAGAGCGTCAGCTTTTCCATTCTTACAGCCGGGTCGGTAGGTAACAACGAAATCAAAACGGGTGAAGAAGAGAGCCCAGCGGGCCTGACGAGGATTGAGCCGCTTGGCTTCTTTGAGGTATTCCAGATTACGATGATCGGTGATTACTTGAAATTGGTGATTGGCTCCCTCCAGCCAATGCCTCCACTCTTCCAAGGCAAGCTTGATTGCAAGCAGTTCCCGATTTCCGATGTCATAGTTTCGCTCCGCCGGGGACAGCTTCTTGGAGAAGAAGGCACATGGATGGAGTCTGGAAGGTTCACCCTGCCGCTGGGAGAGGACTGCTCCTACTCCAGTAGAAGACGCATCAACCTCGACGACAAATGGCAGATCTGGATCAGGATGGGCGAGGACGGGAGCGGTTGAAAAGGCGTCTTTTAATTGTTGGAAGGCTTGGATGGCTTCGGGGGAGAAGGATAGAGACTTGGTCTGGCCCTTCAAAGAGGAGGTCAGAGGAGCACTGATAATGCTGTAGTTATGGATGAATCTCCTGTAAAAGTTGGCAAATCCGAGGAATCTTTGAAGCTCTTTCACTGTAGTGGGCTGCGGCCAGTTCCGGATGGTATCCACATTCCTCTGGTCCATTTGCACACCATGCTGATTTATGATATAGCCCAAAAACTGTACCGACGTGGTGTGAAATTCACATTTCTCCAATTTCAGGAATAAGTGATGGGCTCTCAATTTCTGCAGGACCAGAGTGACATGGCGTCTGTGTTCAGGAAGTGATGATGAATAGATGAGGATATCATCCAAGTAGACTACAACAAATCTATTGAGGTACTCTCGGAACACTTCATTCATATAATTCTGAAAGACTGCAGGGGCGTTGGATAGGCCGAACGGCATTACCCTGTACTCATAGTGGCCGGAAGGGGTGACGAAAGCAGTCTTCCACTCGTCACCCCGACGGATACGGATTAAGTTGTATGCACTGCGCAGATCCAACTTGGAGAATATACGGGCCCCACGTAGTTGTTCCAGGGCTGCTGGGACCAGAGGAAGGGGGTAGCGAAATTTGACCGTTTGGGAGTTGAGATGGCGGTAATCAATACACGGTCGCAAGCCTCCATCCTTCTTAGCCACGAAAAAGAAGCTGGAAGCGGCAGGTGAAACCGATGGTCGGATGAACTGCTGCTGAAGGGCTTCTTTCACATACTCCTCCATGGCCTTCTGTTCCGGGATGGAGAGAGGGTAGATACGGCCTTTAGGTAGAGTGGCTCCAGGTAGCAGGTCGATGGCGCAGTCCCATGGCCGATGGGGTGGTAACTTGGTCGCCAACTGCTTGCTGAACACATCCTGGAACCCCCTGTACTCAGCAGGAATCTCCACTTGATGCTGGACTTCTGGACTCTCAACTGAAGTCGAACAGACTGGGAGTTTGGGTTTGAGCACGGAGGACGTAGAAGAGGGAGAAGATAGGGCTTTCTTCTTGACTGGAGCTAGACAGGTATGTGTACAGTTTTCTCCCCAACGAAGAACCTCCCCGGATTTCCAGTCAATGGTGGGCTGATGTTGGATCAACCAGGGGCGTCCCAGGATGAGCTCAGCAGTAGACTCCTCCAGCACCAAGAATGAGATCTCTTCTGTGTGTAAACAGCCAATGCGGAGCGTTAATGTGGGAGAGACATGACTGATTCGACCTCGACCCAGCGGCTTTCCTTGGATGGTTTGAACTCTGAGCTCTTGAAGGCTGCGGTGCTTGCGGACGTTCAGTTTTTGGAGGAGCTGGGTTGAAATGAAGTTCCCCGCTGAACCGGAGTCGAGAAGGGCTTGCGCTGAGACACAGATATGCGGGGTTAGTAAATGAACCATGGTACGATTTAAAGATTCCACTTTAGGAGGGATCTGAATGGAGCTTACCGCAGAACGTTGAGGTCGAACAGGACAGGAGCAGATGAGGTGATTGTCGCTCCCGCAGTACAGACAGAGGTGAAGCTGGATACGACGCTGGCGCTCAGAAGGAGTGAGATGGGTGGAGTCCACTTGCATGGGCTCAGGTGCTGGAGGAGAAGCAATGGGAATCGAGGACGGAGGACTGACAGCGGTAGACGGATTGTCACAGGCAGATAAGCGTTGTGAAACTCGAATGGTCTTCTGAATGAGGTTCTCAATTCCCATGGAGTCATCATAAACAACCAATAGCTGACGGATGTTCGGATTCAGGCCGTGGCGGAAAGCGGTAATCAGGGCCGACTCGTTCCAGCCACAGGATGCCGCCAGGGTGCGAAACTGGAGGGCATACGTACTGACAGAGGAGTTTCCTTGACGGAGATTGTAAAGCTGATCGTGAACTGAGAGATCTGAAACAGCCTGGCCAAAGACTTCCTTAAAATGAGACATGAAACCTGACAGGGACTTTAACACTGGGGAGTCTGAATTCCAAAGAGATTGTGCCCACTGGAGAGCTCTGCCAGAGAGTAGAGAAATAATAAAGGCCACCCGGGCGGAATCATCGGTAAACTGATGCGCTTGCATTTGGAAATATAGTGAAACCTGAAGCAAAAAACCGCTGCAATCCTCCTCCTCACCACTGAACGGCGCTGGTCGGGCCATGGGACTCGCAGAGGCAGCCGGCGAAGTAGCGGGTGTTTGCGGAAGTTGATGTTGGCGTGCAGAGTGAAGGATTGTTTCAGGGATGGCGGAAGGATTGTCCGGTAAAGAAGAGAAGATTGACTGGCGCACTGCTCGCACTAGTTCGGCAAACGGGTCTTGAGATGGATTTCCCCCAGGCTCCGTAGGATTCTGCATCATTGGTCTGATCTTCTGTCACAAACGAGACAGGAGGCAGACAGGATGGACCGTATGTGAGTTTTATTAGCAGAATGCTCCGAACCAGACGGGAATATCAGAGTGAGAGCGAATATGGACCAATATCAATACAACGGAACGATCTCTGATCACAGTAAGTGGAAGTGGAATCACCGAAGGAGGACTGAAGGCAGAAGAAGATTGGCCGATCTTTGAGGGTTCCCAGAAGATTCGCGGATTCTCAGGCGAGTGTTGAGATAGAGTCTGTAAGCCATGTAATGACGAGATCAGACGGAGACTGAAGGTTGAGAGTGGGTATATAAGGGTGAGCAGTGATGAAGGATAGCAGGTGACGGTGATGAGGATGAAGAGATGCAGGTGATGACAATTAATATTCAGGGGATGACGAGCGAGTGGGTGGAGGGAGTGATGATGATGGTGGTGGAATCCTGACACTTACACAACTTTTAATTTTGCTTGGAAAATATCACATTCATGTGAAAAAATGGTCTAAAGCTAAGCCAAACTTTGAACATTTTATAAAAGAGATTAAACAATATGGTACTACATTGGATACAATTAAGAACAAAAAAGCAAGAAAGACCTATGAAGCTTTTTGTTACTTTAAATTGTTGTAATTTTACCCCTGGCATGAATTGTTTTATTTAACATATTCTTTCTAATGTTTATTTGTTTTTGTACTTGTTGTGAGATGTATATGTTTGTACATTTTTTTTTATAATTTTTGCACAATAAAAAAAAAAAAAAATCTATAACGACTCGTTTCAGCGATTCAGAGTCGACTCCTTACTTTAGAAGCCAATAACTTTATAAATCGTGTACTTTTTGGTTTAATTACTTTGCACATTGTTTACACTGATGGACAGCTACATCATACACTGTAATACAGGTAATTTTTGATTTCCCATCTGTGTGGCTCTTTAAAGAATAATTTATTATTTATTCTGGATATTTATTCTATGATTTGTCATTTATTCTGGATAACTTGGTGTAGAAAAAACAGTGATAAAATTATGTAGTCCCTGACCATGCCACACAATGTCATGTCTTTCATGATTTAAATAAATAAATAAACAGACAAATAAATAAATGAATGAATGAAGGAACACATGTTCTTAAATGAAAACAAACCATGTGATTTGAGACTCACTGATAATTAATTGACATTTGAAAATGGACCTTTTATGGCCTCTAATTTTTAAGAATGCCTTCAATACAGTAAAGAAGAAAAAAAAAAGAGAAAATTTAGGCAGAATATTAGGGACTGTCAGCCTCAGCTGCCATTCACTTTGAAGGCATCTTTTTCTATAGAAAAACTGAAAAGATAACCAACAATGTAGGTTTCTAGAAATGTAGTTTTATATGTTTGTAACAATCTTACTGTGAGTACATGATTACAACTGAACAACTAACTGGGTTTCAGTTTTTAACTTTAGTTCACTTTAAAATAAAAATGTGGTGTTTATCAGCTTACCCCAAGGGCATCCGAGATGTAGGTGACTGTTTTTCTTCATTAGATCCAATTTGGAGATTTTTAAGTCAAACCGTTGTAGTCTGTCATTCATACAATGGTAGGTATAGGCAGAGCCATATAGAGAGACAGTTGCGACAACTCCATTGACTCGAATGGAACGCTTTTTTTACAGCAATGGCGGCTAGTGGAGCCTCTCAATAGTTCCCGGAAGTAGCAGCAAACCGATGCCGGGTCGTAGAGATGCAGCAGAACAAACCGTTTGCGACGCACTTTTAAAAGGTAAGACGTTTAAATAATATGATTGTATATTATCAGTACATCTTAATAACAATAAATTGTAAGTTAAAACCTTCTAGTAGATTATTACTCATTAAATTAGTAGATTTAAGGGATGTTATCAGATAACTAACAGATTAGGCTAGGATTGTAGCTGAATCTGTGGTGTCTTTTGCCGGCTCTCAGAAGAATCAAACTCAGTCAGGGATTTTTCTCTCAGAAGAAAAGACTTTATTTCAAGCAAAACAAAGTCGAGCCCCCTTGCAAGGGATCTCTCGAATGCTAGGTTGCATCTCATTATATACCCCATACAGGGCGTTTCCAAATAGTCAAACTTTTCTTTAGGCTTGCAATTTTGATCCCTCCCTAGGGAGACGCTATGGTAAAGAGAAGAGACCCATTGTATGTTTTTCCAGATGTTTCCTGTGACTTGCTATGGTAAAGAAAAGTGGTGGTCCGGATGTTTTTTGCAGACTTAGGCACATTCCTTTCACACAAAGGCTATATGATTCTAATGGAATAAAACATGTATGTATATATATGACTAGATTCATCTTGATTATACTTGATTGAGCAAAATCCCACCAATAAAAATCTTCCACATATTCTCCCCTTTGAGACTTAATAAGTCTCACATTTGATTATTCTTATCCAGAGTGCTATTCCATAATCCAGTCATATTAGTTACACTACCTAGTGACTAAATAAGTCACATTGTATTATCACCAGTGACTAGATTATGAGATTCCACTCTGAGGGATTACTGGACCAAACATCTCTCTCCTTTTTTGACTAGGAGCGAGTAAAAGATCCAGTCTCCCTAATTCCTTCTTTGATAGTACACAATGTTAAAAGCGTGAGCGTGTAATTGGTTCAGCACTTGCCTGTGGTTATCACAGTTATGTATAAAAGACATAAAATACATACATTACATCAATAATTGAATATCACAAGATTATAAAAGTTGATCTTCAGCTCAGATACCTTATGTATCGTAAAGAGCCTCCCTGGGCCAAAGTTCAACTGGCACTTATATCCAGGGTATGGTTCACCCTTAGACATCTTCAACATCCTCAGAGTCAATAGAACTATCATCAAAAGTTTGCTCATTTAAGTTCCGTTTGTTTAGCCATCCTTCATAGTATTCCTCCAGACTCTTTTCAATGATCCTTTGTTGATTATTTGGGACTTTTATCACTCCCATTTGCTTAACAGTAGCATTGATGATTAATGATCTTAATAAAGGTAATACACAGCAAAATAATAATCCTCCTATTAATATGGCAACTCCTAAAAACATTCCTAGTTTAACAAACCATGCTCCCCATGCTCCAAATCTCACATCAATCCAATCCCAAATGTGTTGGTCTCTTCCGGCATTTGTTGTAATTTCATTTCTTAATTTTTTAATTTTTGTCATAACTTCACTGAAAGCTCCTCCAGGGGCGGTGTTATTTGGGATGAATGTACAACATTGATCTCCAAACATAACACAAACTCCTCCCTTGTCTGCCAAGAGCCAATTAAGAGCCTGTCTGTTTTGCCATGTCATTCTGCTTGTTGCATGCACTTGGTCGCCTAATAAGGTTAAGGCCTCATCAGTATAATTAATGAATCTTTGTTGATTATAATAGATATAATTAATCCACTCTGTATTTTTGTTTGGTGTGATCCAAACCAGGATTGACTCAAAACCTCCTTTTATTTCACTTCTTGCCTTGAATTTATTAGGAATTCCTCTTGGTTGTCCAATTGAGTCTAAATATACATTGGGGTCTGGCTCGTATCCTCTTTTAGTTCTATTGTCTTCCTTGTTTGTGCTCTGTTCTGTTCCCCATTGTGCCATGCTAACTTCTTGAAGTAACCTTACTCTTACACATATACCTTTCCATCCAACTGGTAAAGAAGGCAATAGTATTTCCCCTCCACAGATCCAAAAGAAATCTGCTATTATTAATGATTGATCTTCATAAATTTCTATTGGAGGTAAGGCTATAGTTTGATTTTCACATTTTTCAGGTGCTATCTTACTTCCTTTAGTTGTTCCGAATGCTAAAAGTTCTGGAGCTCTAGAAGGAACTCCTGATTTCCAAGAATTTTTCTTATCTATATACCAAATAATAGCACATCTTCCTTTGAATTTACCCACATCTTGGGTTCCTTTTGGTTTATGGAAACACTCATATTCTTGTTTATAATCTATGCTATACCATTTTGGAATCTCTACTTTTTGTTTTTCAATTTTTATATTTTGACCTATATCTGAATACTGACACCAGGATCCCCAGAGTGGTCTAAAGAAATAATCTGTTAATTTAGGATTTCCTAAAAATCCAAGGCATTCAGCAATACAATATGGCCTGGTAAAATCTGTTAAATGACAAAAGTTTCTCCCAAATTGGGCACATTTTCGGTAGTCATATGGATTTGGTATGGCTATTACTTTGTTTAACGGAGATTTGGAGCACAGCAAGCAATTTTCTTTTCCTGTTTCTTTAGCTGTAAAGGCTGCCCATTTATACCATTCATTGTTTTGGGCTGTATCCCATAATGCATCAATTTGACTAACGTCTTCATCACCTTGAACATCATAATCAATGTCTCTACGATTTTTGATTACCATTGGTTCTGTTGAGTTGATCACATTGTCACTTTTGTTCAAAGGTTGTAAAGTCAATTGAAGGGAAGTCAGGTTGCTTTCTATCGGTTGAGTTTGAGTCTGCATTATGAGATGCATTAGGCATAGGATGGTCTTCAGACATGTTGTCAGACTGATTCTCTGTCCTCTCCAGTTTGTCTGACAGGAGGAAAGAGCTCTCGTCAGTTTGCACTTCATCATGTGTCTCTGATTCTTCCTCATTGCTCTCTCCTGCATTGTCTGATTGTCTGCTTTCCTTTCTTTCTGCCTTTCCTGTGGGAACTCTAGTACAGTGGTTTAGATGATACCAGGTTGTGCTTCCCTCCACTTGGACTGCTGTAGGAGTAGCTCTCACCACTGTGTAGGGTCCTTCTCTCCTGGGCTCATTCCATTTTCGCCGGAATACCCTCAGATAAACTTGATCCCCTGGAACAACTGGACAGGCCGTCTCCGATTCCTCACTGGGCTCTTTTCTTTTTTCCTGTAAATAGATAGCTTTATGTATGGCAGTTAGTTTCTTCATATAAGAGCGAAGTTCCATTTGTAATTGTTCTAGAGGCGGTCCTTTATAGGGACCTCTACAATATGGCACAGGCATGGGTCGACCCGTAAGCATTTCATGCGGTGTTAAGTGCGTGTTTCTGTTAGTTTGCATGCGATAGCTCATTAGTGCGAGCGGTAATGCATCAATCCAATTAAGTTTAGTACTTTCACATATTTTGTTTATTTTGGCCTTGATCACTCCATTAACTCTCTCCACTATCCCTTGTGACTGAGGCCTATAAACGCATCCTAGTCTCTGTTTTATTCTTAATTGTTGCAACACTTGTTTCACAGTTTTTTGTATGAATGCCGACCCATTATCTGAACTTATTTCTGATGGAATTCCAAATCTAGGAATTACCTCTCTTGTTAGGAATTTAATTACAGTTCCTGCTCCTAAATCCGCGGATGGTACTGCTTCCACCCACCTGCTAAACCTGTCTATGATAACCAGCATGTATCTTTTGCCTTGTACACGCTTTATCATATCCACATAATCACATACAAGATGTTTAAAGGGGCCTTCAGGTGTTGGAATATGGCCTATTGGTGTCACCATGCCTTTTCTTACATTGTATTTAGCACATACTTCACATGTGGACAAAAATTCATCCACCATTGCATATAAATAAGGAGACCAATATCCTTGCTGTTTAATTTTTCTTACTACTTCTCCCCTTGCACAATGGTCAAAACCATGTGCATCTGTAATAAGAATATTCAACAGTGAAGTAGGTGCAACAATGTGTCCTTCATGTGTACGCCAGATCTCCTGTGAGTCTTTTTTAGCTCCCCTTTGATGCCACATTGATTGTTCATATGGGCCTGCTTGTTGTTGTATTCGAATAATGTCATCCAATTGAGGATGACGCTCGATAAGTACAACAGGTGCTAATACTGCTACCTGACACCCTGAAGCTTTTTTAGCTTCTAAATCTGCTGCATTATTTCCTTTGATGACATAGTCATTTCCCTTCTTGTGTGCTTGACATTTGATTATTGCTAGTCGTTTTGGTAGCATCATAGCAGAAATCAATTGCCCTATTTGTTCACTATGTTGGATGGGAGTCCCATCACTCTTTTTGAAACCTCTTTGTTTCCACACTGCTCCGAATAGATGACATACACCATGAGCATACGCTGAATCTGTAAAAATGTTAGCAGTTTGTCCTTTTGCTAACTGACATGCAGTTGTGAGAGCTTTTAATTCTGCTAATTGAGCAGAGCAGGGCTGTACACAATGTTGTGATATCACAGATTCAAATTCTTTTTTGTTTTTCTTCACTACTGAATATCCTGTATGATTTCCTTCGTGATCCCTAAAGCTAGAACCATCTACAAAGTAAGTTACTTCTGCTTCAGTAATGGGTGTTGATTCTAGATCTGGTCGTAATCTAGTAAATGCCAAGGACTCATTCACACACTCATGAGGTTCTCCTTCGAAAGCCAAAGGAATTAATTCAGCCGGATTGACTGTATGGCATCTTTTAATGGTAACATCTGGATATGTGAGTAATGAGGAATAGGCTAGAATTCGAGCTTGTGTCAGAACAAATTTCCCTTGTTCTATTAATTCCACAACTTTGTGATGGGTATATATTGTTACTGGATACCCCATAGTTATTGTGGATGCTTTTTCATAAGCATAATACACTGCAGCTAAACCCTGTTGGTAACATGGTGGGTATCCCTGGGCTACATTGTCTAACTTTGTGCTGTAGTATGCTATAGGCTGTTTTTTCCTCCCACTACAGGTTTCTTGCATTAATACAGCTGATGCATAACCATCAACTCTATTTGCCACGTATAGATGAAACATTTTATCATATTCTGCCATTCCCAGGGCAGGGGCCTGTTGTAATTCTTTTTTTATTGCTTCAAATGCTAGTAAGGCATCTGTGTTCCATTTTAATGGATTTCTTAAATGTTGTAATCCTGCTTGTTTCATCATTTCTCTCAAAGGCCCTGTCTTTACTGCATAGTCCTCTATCCAATCGGCACTAAAGCCTGTCATTCCTAGAAATGTCATCATTTGTCCTACTGTCTGAGGTAACGGTGTTTTACTTATACCTTCTAACTGAGCTGGAGCTATAGCTCGTGTACCAAATGCAATTAATCTTCCCAAGTATTCCACTTGAGGCTGGCAATACTGCAATTTGTTTTTAGACACCTTGTGTCCTCCTTCTGCTAATTTTGTCAACACCTTAATTGAGTCTTTGTGACATTGTTCTAGTGAGGTAGAACAGATAATTAAATCATCCATGTATTGTAATAGTGTACCGTCTATTACAAGGTCTTCTAAATCATCCTTCAAAATCTTGTTGAATATATGTGGTGAATGTTTATATCCCTGAGGTAGTCTAGAATATGTATATTGCTTATTTGCATGTGTGAATGCAAACAAATATTTACTCTCTTCTGCAAGCGGTACACTGAAGTAGGCAGAGCAAAGATCAATTACAGTAAAGTATTTGGCATCAGGAGGGACATTTGTCAGTAAAGTGTGTGGGTTTGGTACCTCAGCTGGCATATCTTCCGTTATTTCATTTATTGTTCGTAAATCATGAACAAGTCGCCATCTGTTTTTGTCTGATTTGATTACAGGCATAATTGGAGTGTTACAGTAACTAGTAGTTTCTATCAATACCCCTGCCTTAACTAAGCCTTCAATTGTGTCCTTTATTCCTGCTTCTGCATCTGCTCGTAAAGGATATTGTGCTTTTCTAGGCAGACGTGCATTTGGCTTAAGTTGAACTCTTACTGGATTTGCTGATTTTATTAATCCAATATCTGTGTCATGTTGAGACCATAGTTCAGATGGTACCTGACACTCCATTTCCTTAAATAATTCAGTCTCATTTGTGTTAATTAAATCAGATGCTGTAGTCATCTGTGTTACTTTCTTTTGGCTGATAACTACTTCCTGTGGAATTCCCAGCAAACTGGTTGCACACAGAATTTTGATGTAATTTTTGTCAGCTGAATGAAAAATCAATGGGTTTTCTGTTGATTCCCATTTGCTTTGTTCTGCCCTTTTCATCATTGGTCCTAAATCTTTCGCTTCCCAATTTCTTCCTACATATACTGCAATATGCGGGACAGAGTTATTTACATTGAACCATTTTTTGACAAATTCACTTTCTGGTATGTTTAAAGCTGCTCCCTCCTTACCTATGATGATGTACTGGGAGACTATCTCAATCTGCTGTCCTTTTGTTTCTTTTTGCCATTTCTGTTCTATATTTTCATCTCTTTCTTGATCATACATCATTGTGCAATGAAATTCTGACTTTGATAGCTGTGCTTCAGGTATCTGTGCTTCAATAAACTTTCCCCATTTATTGACCGTCTGTCTCACATCTTGTTCTATCTGTCCTATCCAAAAAACATTTGCTTTTGGCTCTGCAACCATCATTTGTTTTTCTGTTCCTATTGAATCAATATATATACCTTCTGGAGAACACCAAATTTGTAGTCCTAATTTACATAATGCATCTCTTCCTAACAAATTAATAGGAGTTTGATTTGATACCAGAATGGGCATTGTTATACTTTGATCTTTTGTTTGTAGACACACTGGAGCTGTTATGGGAATCAATTGCATTTTTCCCGAGAATCCTATTGTCTTTGCAAATTTTCCAGACAAGGGGAGATGTGAAGCATATTTCAAATTAATGCACGTTAAATTTGCCCCCGTATCAACCAAAAATGGAAATGTATCTCCCTCTATTTTAATCTGCATAATAGGCTCTTGATCAGCTTTTGTTGATAAAATTGGAAGCTGACTCTCCCCTTTAGGATTCTCTGGGCACCCCTAATAGCCTGGATTGGGACCTCCCCAAGGGTTTACTGGGCCCTGCACTGGACCCTGAGTAGGCTGTTGCCAGCTCATCTCCCTTCTACCCTGAGGTTGCTGTGGCCATTGTTGAGTTGGACAGTCAGCTTTGATGTGTCCGGGCTGCGCACAACCCCAGCACAATGGTGGAGGCCTGTCTCTGCCTCTGCCTCTGCCTCTGCCTCTTTGCTGTATGGGGTTTTTTCTCCATCCCATTTGTCCTGGCTGTTGAGTATAAACGTTTATTATGGGCACAGAGTTCAAGTGTTCATTTGGAGGAACTGCTGTAAGTGGACTTGACGGAATAGTAGGTTGTGGAGCAATTACTGGAGGTACTAGAGTCATTTGTTCTGCTGTTGCATTTGTTACTGAAGCTTGAATATTTTTCTTATTCTTTTTTGTGAGTTCTTCAAGCTGTAATTGAGTTAGTTTACGTTGTAACTCTTTCTCTTGACTTTTAAGTTTTAGTTCATTTTTTCTTTGCTGTTCCACTGCATGAGACACATGGTCACAAAACTCTTTGTGTGTTTTAGAAGTTAAACCGACCACATCCTCCAGCTTGCTTTTTACCGCTGGCGGCATAGCATCAATCACAGCTTGTCTAAACAATGTTGACATTAATGGGTCTCCCTCGGGATCCCCCTCAGTTTCTTGTTTCCACCTTTTCAGCTCTTTTTGGACATAAGTGGTTGGATTCTC
Source organism: Carassius gibelio (assembly GCF_023724105.1). Taxonomy (NCBI): domain Eukaryota; kingdom Metazoa; phylum Chordata; class Actinopteri; order Cypriniformes; family Cyprinidae; genus Carassius; species Carassius gibelio. The sequence goes on from NC_068378.1 coordinate 686,536, forward strand.
TAAATCTCCAATTCCTTCTCCCTTCAGTGATTTAGGATTCAGTCTGATCGGATACTCCGCACGCAATGCCTGCCATACTGCTGGGCGGAATGCATCAAAAACAATCCCATCCATATTGTGAGAGTTCACTGCTCTGTTTAGAGTCGTTGTAAGAAGAATTTCTTCCATCTTTGTCCCTCCAATAATTTTAGCCAGCAGAGCTTTAACATCTCCCACTGCCAATAGCTTTCCCATTGTTTCCTCTTCAAACACTTTAATGAATTTCCCTGCACCCTCATGAATATCAGGAAGACGAGTGACAAGCCCCTCGAGGTCCTGTGAAGCCCAGGGGACATACTGTCCCTGCTCACCCTTGATTAAAATTGGGAGCTGTGCGGCCAGTGGTCTAAGTGTCCCTTTATCTCTGCCCTGTTCCCATTTACTGTTATCAAATAACTCCTCTGCCTGATTCTCATCCTCACTACCGTAGAACAACTTACTCTTTCCTCTCTCCAACTTGTTTACCTCTCTGATCTTCTTCCCTGATTCTCTAATTTTCTCTTCCATTTCTTCTTCCAAAGCTTGTACTTGTGCTACAATATCTCTATCTTCCCTCCGTTTTCTTTCTAATCCTTCCTCAAACCAGGTTTTATCTTCCTGACTTGCTTTCATTTTTTCTAACGCTGTACGTGCTTGTCTGTAACAGTCAAGTTGCAAACCTTCTGCACTTTCCTGTCTGGTTTGCCTCTGTGTTTTTACAGCTGGTTCCTCTCTATCATCCATCTCTAACTGCCCTTCTAACTCTAGTTCTCCTGTTACCTCCATGGTTCCCTTGAGTATTGGGAATTCTCTTGCTAAAGGCAGATAAGGAGGGGGGTCTGCATATTTCTTTTCTTTTCTAATGTTATCCTTCTCTGCCTCCTTCAGGACTTTCCTAGCCTGTTTTATACTCTTCAACATATCTTCACCTTCTTTTTTAAACAGCGCAAGTATTTCTTTCTCTTTTTCCCTTTTTGTTTCTCTTTTTTCTTTTTTCATATTGATGCTTTTAGTTTTATAATTTTTTATTAGAGTTTCCATTTCCTCACACAATGCCACATCAAATGTCCCTTCCTTTGGCCATTTTGTCGTCATATTTTTTGTTCTCTTCTGCCATTTTTTTGAGATTTTGTCTATTTGCGCTTTACACAGTGGATTTTTTAATCCAATGATTTCCACTGGTGTGGCTGCCATATCTTTATTTATATTATTACCACCAAAAATCAACTTTTTAGTTTTATATAATAACTTGGTTACAATTTCTTCTTTTCCTTTTACTGAATTTAACTATTTTTTACCCATTTCACCCTACTTTCTATTCTTTTTTATGTGTTATACCCTTTTGAATTTAGTTTTTTATTGTCTCATGCGTTTACACTTCTTAAATTTATATTATTATTTAACTGTCTATTTTATTTACTCTATTTTATTATCACTTTGTAGATAACTATTTCTAACAATAATTCTTTATTTTTATTTTTACTTTTCTTTCCTTTTTTGTCCACCCATGTATTAAAACTTTAATGTGGGAACTTCCTCCCTTGCTCTCACTCCCACTGGACTGGGCTCAGAAAATGTTCTCCCCTTTCACACAGACATCCAAAATGCAAAACTCTATTATAGATCTCGGTTCAAACTTTATTGATACTATTTCCCTAAGCCCATTCACACTTGCTACACTCTTTATTGAGCCAGAGTGCTTATGCTTGCATACTTTTTCCCTTTATCTAAGGGATAATCAGTCATTAATTGTCCTTTTATTATCAAGGCTCATCATACATTCATCCCTCTCAAGTGGATATTGGTTGAGTCCAATTCCGCCAGTTCACACTTAAGTGAAGGTCCAGGAACGGTGCTCAACCCTTACCCACTCAATACGGAATTTATTTGTTCATACATTCATCACCAATCACAAATTCATTCATCCGAACACAGATACATCCACACAACAAAACACAGCTCTTCCTAGAGCTCCTTAAGGGCCCACCTATTTCTGTCCTTTGAGAATTTCACCTATACTTTCTCAAAGCGGTATCCGTGGGACTTTTTCTCGCGATTCCTTAATCTGCTTATCCGTTTATCACTGTCCTACTTGGTACAGCTATCCAATAAACACAGATTTTACAATGTCCTTTTTGCCTACACTATTTCTGTTTTAAATCTAGGTTACCTTACAAGGCTTTCCTATTAATAAACAAAATATGTGCATGCAGTTATTTCTTCTGGAGTAAAACCCCTTTTTCAATTTGGATATCCTATTTTTTCTAAATTTGGAAGAGTAGATTTTAAGTGTCCTTACCACTCAGAACTGACCTCAACCAACACAAACGAATTCTATAAGCAAAAATGCTTACCTTGTTTTATGGTGGCCACCCGGTTGTGTTGATCATTGGTCAGCTCAAAAGCGGTTGTCCACTCTGTCACTCTTGTCCAGTCCCATCTGGGGTGCCAAATCTGTGGTGTCTTTTGCCGGCTCTCAGAAGAATCAAACTCAGTCAGGGATTTTTCTCTCAGAAGAAAAGACTTTATTTCAAGCAAAACAAAGTCGAGCCCCCTTGCAAGGGATCTCTCGAATGCTAGGTTGCATCTCATTATATACCCCATACAGGGCGTTTCCAAATAGTCAAACTTTTCTTTAGGCTTGCAATTTTGATCCCTCCCTAGGGAGACGCTATGGTAAAGAGAAGAGACCCATTGTATGTTTTTCCAGATGTTTCCTGTGACTTGCTATGGTAAAGAAAAGTGGTGGTCCGGATGTTTTTTGCAGACTTAGGCACATTCCTTTCACACAAAGGCTATATGATTCTAATGGAATAAAACATGTATGTATATATATGACTAGATTCATCTTGATTATACTTGATTGAGCAAAATCCCACCAATAAAAATCTTCCACAAATCGTGTTTGGAATTAGAGAAAAGGAGTCTAAACATATTTTTTTTTTTTTGCAGGGTGGGGAAAGTTAGCTAACGTTACATAGCCTATTAGTTCAATATAACGTTTGACCGCATGTGACAGCAGTGAGTGGAAGTGGTAAAATGAGGTTATAAAGTTTGTTCCTTATTACACGTATTAAATAATTAAATTCCTTAATAATAAAATGCACCCTACTGATATAAATTCAGAGTGAATTGAGTTTGCAAAAACATGGGTGGAGTGTTTTTAGTCATTGTGATTCATTGACTATTACCTGTCTATATGATATAACCTGTCTATAACATATAATACTACTGTATTATATACTTAAACTTGTTAGTGTATAAAAGTAACATACTGTAACAATCTGTGGGTGCTGGTGGGTGGAGGATTAGTGGTGCCACTGGACTGTTCTGTGATGGAGCATCAGTGATGATGCAGGTCAGGAGTGCTGAGGGTCATTTTTTTTTTTTTTTTGATAGCTTCATTTTCATTCTTTATTTTTCTTAGTGCTGCCTTTGCATTTTTTAAATATTTTTTCTGGTCTCTTTAATTTTTTTAATAGACCCAGGTAACTGGCTGATGGTTCACTGGAATGCTGATTGGCTGCTGACTGACTTGCTGCTGGCTGACTGAGTAGTGTCACCTGTCCCTGTCTCTCCTCTCTAGCCTTGTCCTCTATTTCTTCACTGTCACTTTCCCTTCTCTAAGTGTCCTCATTCTTTTTTTCCACAACCTTTGAAACTGATAGAGGCAGAATACATGGAATTGCTCATTTTAAATATTGAAAATATCACATCACTTCAAAATTAGAAATATTACTTCAAATAATAGGAGTTTGTACTTATTATATATGTATCACCTGAAATAATATAGCTGTAATCAGCAGCGCTTTGCTGTATGTTTACAGGTCTAGGGGTGCATCGTGGACAGTGTTGGGAAGGTTACTTTGGAAATGTAATAGGTTACAGATTACAAGTTACCCTGTTTAAAATGTAATAGCAGTGTAACTTTTTTAATTACTTTAAAAAAGTAATGTAACTAATTACTTTTGAGTACTTTTTGATTACTTTTATAAATTTCTAATGAATGTTTATTTGCAACTGTTAATCATCTTCAACCATTTACACCATGCAGGTTTAACCTTAAAGTAGTGCTCAACACTGTCAGACTTTCACCATCCTTCATCACTTGAATTAAGATGATCCCATTTGAACACATCCACCACACAATCAGACTTTAGTACTGCCTTTTACTTTAATGAGATTGATCTGAAGTTCGATGCAGATTTAAAATCAAAAGAAATAGTTTATAGATACTGTTTTTGAAACCAAATCTTTGCATAACTACACTGTAAAAACTAAAGGTGCCTCAGGTATCCTTTTGAGTACTCCAGGAACCTTAAAATGTATTTTAAGTGCCTCAAAGCTCTTTTTCTCATAATAGGGTTCCTGGAAGAACCATTATAGTCTTTGCAGTTCGTGCAGGAACTCATGGGATCCTTGAAGCACTTTGTTCCCAGTTCTGAGGTTCTGGAGTCACCCTTTCATTACACTGAGACCTCAAAGTGCTCTGGAGGTTCCTGGTGGAACTCACATTTAAAAAAAGGGTTACTGCAAGCTCTGTTAACATTAAAGTGGTTCCTGGAAGATCTCACTTGTAAAAGCCAGCATCTGGAAGAACCCAGAGAAGTGACAAAAATTAAATGTGACTTATTATTATTATTATTTACTTTTTAGGAATGTGATGGAACAATTAGTTTTGTGGCACTTGCATGTGAAAAAAAAACCTAAATGGTTGAACAAATCTTCACATTTGATCTGTCAAAACATAAATAAATTAAATAACAAAAGCAAAAGGACATACAAAATCTTCTAAACAGACAGAATATCCAACTAAAATGTTACAATTATTTCTGAAAACACTTCTCAGCAATAGGGAATATATACAAGCAAACAGGCATCCAGTGGCTACAGCATGTTTGTTATTATTATTTATTAATTTCCTCCAGACTTAAACTTAAATACTGCAATAACTAAAAATAGTTTTATTGAAATAGGCTAAATGTTAAATCATTTGAAGGAGGATAGTTTACTTTGAAACTTTAAAGCAAACATTAAAAATATTATTCAACTTAATATGACTAAACGCATTAATTTAATAAAAAAAAACTATAATTATAACAATCGGTACAATAGTAATATTTAGATTATTTTTTCCCCCTAATGAAATAAGTTAAAATTAATCAGAAATAACTGTTCAGCTTTTGTCAAGAAGAAGAAAATTCATGAGGCTTGGCGTCCTCGCGCTCCTGCTGTTTGCGCGCATGCGCGTGGAAGAGCGATTTCAAATACAAGGAAGTAACGGCTCCTTTCCTCAAAGAAAGAAACACCCGCTGCGCAAGGTGAGTAAAGGCTCCGATATAAATACACAGATTTATTATTTGTATACTGATTCATACAATGTTTTGTTTTAACCATTAATTTAATAGCTGCGATGCTTACGAGTCTAATGCACTTTGTGGGACGAAATGGAGACTACAAACACAAGGTCACAAACAATAATTATTAGTTAGGTTTAACTTACACATGATGTTTATTGTTTACCTTTATTCATTGTAACTCTTTTCTTCAACTTTTCTAAATTATTGTTGTCTTTTACGTTTTTTAAATAGTTACACATCCATGTTAACGTAACGTTACATGTAACGTAAGGCTATTAACGTTAGCCTATTTTTCGAGTCATTTGCACATAACGTAACGTTACATAAAACTGGTTTTGATCATTTTCTCTCCTCAGAAAATCCAGTATGACTTCTCTAAAAGTCTCAAAGGATTCACAGAACAGCACTATGTAAGTATTTAATTATTTATTTGACATTGAAATAACTGAAATGGTGTTTCAGCTTGGCCTAATCCAAAATTATATATGACTGTGTACACTGTTACACTGAACTGAATTAAACAATTAAAAAACGACCCTTCTTTTTATTCAGCAGTTAATAAAGAAATGTGTCTCTGTAGTGGACACCTGTGAGGCAGAGGACAGACAGCTGCTGAAGTCTGATGCTGGCTGACAATAAACAGACCTCTCTGGACGTACCCCATCTTTTGTAGGTGTGTAAATAAGTTTTGCAGAGACACACCAGAAACACTTCTAAAACATTCAATTATTTATAGTTTATTAACAGTTCTTTTTTTCTTTTCTCTTTTTTTATTGTTTCCAGAGTAATTCTAACATTGCCCTTCCTGTAAAATGATGATCCTGCTGTCCTGGATGTATATGATGAGGTAAGTATGAGTTTGTCCATGTGTGTATACATATGTAGTGTACACACACAACTTATACACACATTGTGCACTTAATTAGCCCACAACCATCAATGCACTAATATGACAAAATAATTCCTGTGGTGTTCCTCATTTTTAAGATAATTTAAAAAATACCTGTGCTAAACGAATAAATGTAAATATTTTGTTATTTAATTTTTAGTAAATCACTCTTTTTTTCAATGAACAGCCTACACATAATCTCAGAACAGCTGTGGTAATAGCAGGAGACCCATTTGGTGAGAGCAGCACTGCAGTCTTTCCTGATGGTGAGGAGCTTCTTGCTGATGAACCTGCCGACATGAGTTCACCTTACTATGAGTAACTGTGTTCTGTTCAACATTATACAGAAAAGCAATTAAAAGTACACTAAAGCGCACTGTTTTTCTGCTGTATCTGTTGGCCATTCAGGAGGAGACCATGGACCATTTCCATAAGACTGATGATGTGTTTCAGCGGCCATCAGCATCGTAAATCCTCACCATTTTTTAATATTTTGATTTTTTAAAAATTATGTGCATTAATAACGCTATACTTTGTATTATATCACATTTGTATCAAATTACTAAAAAAAAAATAGCTAATGCAAGGGTGTTTCAAATCCAGAGTCTTTTGGAGGAATGCTAAATTTGACATTGTTTTATCTTCTGACTGCTGTTATCAGTCTCTGTCAGATTTTTTCCTTTGATTGAAAGTTGTGAAAATGCTATCTTTAGAGTTTTTGTTTTGTTATTTGAGTAAATGAGAATGCAAAAATATTTGTGATACTCTCCCATTCACTGCTCTCGAAGTTAACCCAACTATAACAACTTCCGCTGCTGAGAAACTGGTTTATTAAGCTATCTTGAGGCTTATCAATTTCTTAAAATGTCCTGTGATAATTCTTCCAATCAGTTTCCATAATTTAGAACAGGAAAGAAAATGTTACTATTAGTTGCATTGTGTCTAAAATTGAATTGAATTTATTAATTTAAATTGTATCATTGTTGCAGGTACATTAAATGTTTTTTAAAGTTCTAAGATAATTGAGTCACATTTATTTGTTTATAATTTTACCAAGGTGTAAATGTTTTTTTTTGTTGTTTTATATTTGTTTATAGCAATATTAACACTGATGTGTCCATGAATGGGATTGTGATGTGCAGTATTGACTATTTAAGGTGATTATGGATATTGTTGCTTATCAATAAACTATGTTTTATATGCATTTGTTTTATTTTTTCAGTTTGTTTTTTTAAATCATAAAAAATGTCAATAGCAGGAAAAATAAATAAACCGGGGGAGGGGGTGAAGAACTGAAATTAGGGAAATGGTGCCTTGAAGCACCCCAGGTGGTTCCTGGCCATCCTAATAAAAGGGTTCCTCCAGGAACCATTGAAAGTTCCTCAGAGAACCACCCCCATTTAGAGTGGTGCCTAGAAGCTCTTCAGAGGGTTCCGCCGGTGTGGCGAAGTGAAGAACCCCAAAAGGTGCCTCCAGGAACCTTTAGTTTTTACAGTGTACAGGCATCTAACTGCATCTAACAATGGTTTGGGGAAAAATAGTTAATAAAAAAAAATTAAAGCATATACATCAACTTAAATACGGTTATCTAATAAGCATGTGTCCTATTTTGTGTACTAAACTCCTGAAACATTGGTGTCTTTTTGAAACACTGCTGTCTCTTTGTATATGATATGATGATAGGTTCTCAAAATAAAAATAAAGAAATAGGCTGGGAAATCTCACACTCATACACCCACAACCCATTCTGAAACATGGACAACCCTATTTTTTTTTATGGACCTGACATGAAAAATTTGAATCCTTAGGTTGGGGGACTTGCAACATAATTAAGAGTTCTCTCCTGAACTGCACCTTCACTTCCATTATCCATCCATCTCTCTCATGACTTTAATACTGAAGATTTTTATTTGACTTTTACCATGTTGTAGGTGTATTTTGTTTTGTTTTTTGGCAAATGAATTACCACTTGTATTTATTTTTTACAACAAATTCCATGTTAAACCACGGTTAGTACCATACCATAGGCTACATTAATTTTCCTAAGGAAATATGATGATTTGTCTGCTATATTACTACTGTAACATTACAATAGATAATAATGACGTCGTTTATACAGTATTTTGAGTGAGTGTGAGCAATGTGCTGCTGCTGCTACTTGACTAATTAAACAAAGACAAAACTACATTAGCATATTTACAGATGAAACTGACCTGCACCTGAAACCCTGAACAGAAGTGTCGCTTCTCTGCTCCAGCTGTGCGCTACACAGTTCACTCTGGTCTCTCTCTCTCGCATTGATTACTCCGGAGTCTGATCCAAACCGTTCAGCGGAGGCGCAGAGAGCGTGCGAGACCAACCATGGCCAGTCACAACTAACCGATTCATGATTTATTAGAGATTTAATTATCGAATGGCGGATTCGGAAATAATCGCTTTAGTATGTTCGGCCTGCAATTATACAATAACAATATCAAAGTAGGGCCAAATCGTCTGCCAGGCCACCGGGAATAGTCCCGGTTCTCCCAAAGTCCAGTCAGCGCCTGATTTCCACAGAAACGCAGAACGTGCAGGATTCATATTCAGTCTTTTTGCGGCTTAATATTCACAGACACCAGTCCATATCGCGTTTTTATTCAAGTGTAGGCCTACTGACCTACTTTTGATTCATTCATCCAAAATGTGGCATATTTCATCCGCGTTATAGGCTGAATTCCATTTTTATGACTGAATTCTACGGATTATGGGACACATGTTTTAGTGCAATTTGGGAAAGAAATAAGCTGTATGTGGATGTGTGTAAATATTCAAATGTAATCCTCTTTGTAATCATTACAATTTTCATAAGTAACTGTAATTTAATTACTCATTTTTTCTTAGTAACTGTAATTGATTACTGTTACATTTATTTTGTAATTAAATTACGTAACGCCGTTACATGTAACTAGTTACTCCCCAACAGTTACTTTGACCACAAAGATTGTGGGAATAGCATCTGGTCTCAGCCTACTCTTTAATTTTTTGGTCATGACAAATTGGTTTTCCTCAAAATGTGCCTGCAGAGTGACTTGAGTTTAGTTTCCACACACAACTTTTTTTGTTTTGTTTTTTTGTTTACCCACATATTAAATGCACAGTTATAGGTAACACTGATGACTCCCTGCAATGTCTCAGCTCAGGTTTAAGTAAATTTAAGTATAATTACCTAACAATTTTTTGTTGTTGTTGTAATTTTTATTTATATTTAGATGGCTGCTGCTGACTTGATCCAACCATTATTTTCTCCTCTCCATGTCAGCAGGGAAGCCATACATTCGCACACCTTCCTCTGACCGAGTGGAGCATCCCCATGCAGCACAGCAAACCATGGTGGAGACTATGCAAGGACAACATGAAAGAAAGGACACATACAAAATGCTTGGTATGCTATTAAATTTATTAGAAATGTATTCATGAATTGCTGTAAATAGTTAATTGCATTTATTTCAATAAAAATACAAAGAAAAGGTCATCCCGTAATATATAATTACAATTTAAAATAACTGTTTTCAATTTTGATTCCAAGCTGAATTTTCAGCATCATTACTTTTGAATGGCAGTGTACATGTTTGTATACGAGTATGCCTGAATATATTGTGTATATGAATAAGTACATAATTATATTAATATATGTAATTGTAAGAATTGTAAACAATAAGCTTCATTTTACATTTACTTAACATGCTAATTGCTGCTGCTAACAATATAGTGCAGTGCAAAGCTGAAAATCAACTGTCAACAGCCTGTCTCTGTACTATCTGAAAGTCATCAATATGACATTAGTTAACATGAGATCAGTGAAAAAAAAAGAACAATATGTAACGTAAAAAGGCAACCGCAACCTGTGTTTATACAACTTAACGTTAGCCTGAAATAAGTTTTTAAAATAACGGTAACTGAACACTAATCCTCAAAAATTACCTGATTTGATATTTTAAAAACAACATCGCTATAACTACATATTCATGCTACATATGTCGTTGTGTTGTATAAATATATAAAATAAATGCATTTATTGACTTCTTATTACCAGAAATCGCAGTTTTGCATTCTGTATATTCTATAACTTTTATTTTTATAGTTTTTCAAATTTAGAGATGCAGCAAGCATGTATTACTGTTCTTATTTTGTAATATGAGTATTAGAGGGTTTTTATTTTGGTATTCAGCATCAGACAGTAACGGACTGTGTGTTGGGGAAAAAAAGTAGCGTTTGCTGGAAGAGAACCAGTGTTCCCAGATTGGAAATGTCCAAGTATCGTACCAGAAGTTCAATTACAAACATAAGAGCCCCCCCAAATCTCATAAATGAGATGCTGCATCTCTATATTAAAAAATCTATAAAAATGAAAGTTATAGATTGCACAGACCACTTTCACCTCAAATTGAGATTACACCTTCCCACAATATCAGCTGCATCCTTTCAGGACTGTCTGATGTGGAATTACAAAATAAGAGCCCCCCAAATATCATAAATGAGATGCTGCATCTCTACTTTAAAAAAGGTATATTAAAAAAAAGTTATAGATTACACAGGCCACTTTCACCTCAGATGGAGAGTACCCCTTGCCACAATGTCAGATGCATCGTTTCAGGACAGTCTGATGTCTAATTACAAAATAAGAGCCTCCCAAATCTCATAGTTATGGTGCTGGATCTCTACTTTCAAAAATCTATAAAAATAAAAGTCATAGATTGCACAGGTCACTTTCACCTCAGATTGAGAATACACTTTGCCACAATGTCAGATGCATCGTTTCAGGACAGTCTGATGTGTAATTACAAAATAACAGCCTCCCAAATCTAAAAAATGATCTGCTGCATCTCTACTTTCAAAAATGTATATTAAAAAAGTTATAAATTGTACAGGCCAATTTCACCTCAGATTGACAGTACACCTTGTCACAATCTCAGCTGCATCGTTTCAGGACAGTCTGATGTGGAATTACAAAATAAGAGCCTCCCAAATCTCATAAACGAGATGCTGCATCTCTTCTTTCAAAAATATATCTAAAAAAATGATAGATTGCACAGGCCACTTCTACCTCAGATTGAGAGTACATTTCGCCACAATGTCAGCTGCATTGTTTCAGGACTATCTGATGTGTAATTACAAAATAAGAGCCTCCTAAATCTGCTTCTGCATCTTTACTTTAAAAAATCTATAAAAAATACAGACTAACAGACTAACTCAACCTCAGATTGAGAGTACACCTTCCCACAGTGTCAGATGTGTCATATCAGTACTGTCTGATGTGGTATTACAAAATAAAAGCCAAAACTTTCATATAAAGGTGAATCTCAATAAATTAGAATATCATGGAAAAGTTAATTTATTTCAGTAATTCAACTCTAATTGTGAAACTTGTGTATTGTAATTAAATTCAATGCACACAGACTGAAGTAGTTTAAGTCTATGGTCCTTTTAATTGTGATGACTTTGGCTCACATTTAACAAAAACCCACCAATTCACTATCTCAACAAATTATTATACTTAATAAGAACAATAAAAAGAAAAATTGTGAATTGTTTGTCTTCTTAATTTTCCTTTACTGTACATGTACTCAATACATGGTGGGGGCTACTTTTGCTTTAATTACTGCCTCAATTCGGCGTGGCATGGAGGTGATCAGTTTGTGGCACTGCTGAGGTGGAGTGGAAGTCCAGGTTCCTTTGACAGTGGCCTTCAGCTTATCTGCATTTTTTTTTTTTTTTTTTTGGTTTCTTATTTTCCTCTTGACAATATCCTATTGATTCTCTATAGGGTTCAGGTCTTGTGAGTTTTCTGGGAAGTCAAGCACATTGTGTTGACATTTCCCAATATGACAGCAGTAATGACTTTATGAACTACTTTACTTCTAAGGTCGATACTATTAGAGATAAAATTGTAACAATGCAGCCTTCAGCTACAGTATCACATCAGACAGTGCACTATAGATCCCCTGAGGAACAGTTCCACTCATTTTCTACTATCGGATAGGAAGAATTGTATAAACTTGTTAAATCATCTAAACCAACAGCATGTATGTTAGACCCTATTCAATCTAAGCTACTAAAAGAGGTGCTTCCAGAATTCATAGATCCTCTTGTGACTATTATTAATTCCTCATTACCATCAGGGTATGTCTCCAAAACCTTTAGACTGGCTGTTATTAAGCCTCTCATCAAAAAACCACAACTTGATCCCAAAAGTTGAGAACTACTTAATTATAGACCTATCTAGAATCTCCCTTTTC
>NC_068378.1:699577-721140 GCF_023724105.1 Carassius gibelio
TTTGTTTACAACTGTGAGTGCAAGCTATAGTTAATTTATTATGACATTTTGAATATGGATATTTTTTCTTAGAAAAACGCATCAATTCGCTACAGGAGGCCTTTTTTTCACCCCCCGGAGGAGTGTGAGACACTTTTTTTTAAAAGGATGCGTAATTTATGGCTTCATTTTCATTTTTGGCTAACTGTGCCTTTAATTTTCATTGATAACTGCAGTGTTAATAATTTTAATTATAGTGAGTGTAAGTGAGTGAGTGAGTGAAGTAACATACAGCCAAGTATACTGACCTATACTCAGAATTCGTGCTCTGCATTTAACCCATCCAAAGTACACACACCCCCTATAATTAATTGTATAATAAACCTGTTTTGAAATACATTTTTTAAAAAAACATTTTTAACGAGGAGTAGGCTAAAAGCCTAATCTTTTATTATGCTCACAGTGCGTGAATTATGAGGAGATGCACTATAAAGTTCACGGGACCTGCGCAAAAATCTCTCTATAAATTCCATTCCAGGGAAGACTGTGTGTTAGTGCTGCAACGGCGTGTCGACGTCATCGATTACGTCGACTACAAAAATACATCGACGTACGTGAAATGCGTCGACGCGTCACAGTTTTACATTGCGCATAATGGCGGCTTCTGCTCCTGGGAATGGAGAAAGTTGCATTCTATCACAAAAACAGAGACCACTGTTATCAAAAGTATGGGAATACTTTAAACAGAGGCCAAATAAAATGGTCCTTTGTTCCATTTGCAAAACCAATATGGTGCACAACAAATAAAGTAAGTCTGTGATGGTGCGTGTTTCAAACATGCGTTAAAAGACGGCGCGCAGTGAGACAACACTCACAAACCACCGAGCTACCGATGCTCAACGAACTAGCTCCAGATCTCTGGATTCAAGACAGGACTCTCGGCAGCATATCGTGCAGCTATTTAATCAAGGAAATGTGATTGTGTTAACTTGTAACCTGTGTTTACCTATTATGAAAATAAACCATAGCAGTACCCTGACTACATTTTATGGTTTGTGATGCTAAAGAACATTTCATGACGTCTCAGACAACTGTAAATTTGTGGCTACTGTGGTTTTATTATAAACGCTATCGTTAACTCATATTTGCCATAGTAAAATAATTTTCTTTGCCTCTTTATTTTTGTAGACTGTAAACTTGGAAGTATTTTTGGGAAAAAAATGAATAAATGTTGAAATGTTATATTAGAAGTTGTACTTATTGTAGCCGCACTGGGTTGTACATAATAATTAACTCAAATGATATATAGGGAATTTGTATAATTAATCAGGAATATGATTAATATATCTCATATGACAGTTACACTAAATTTTATTGATTATGAAAAATAGCTCAATTGCATTCATCAATAACTCATTACAGGGCACTGTAATTTACTCATTAATATGTCAATATTCCATTCTTCATATCAATTATTGTGATATCTCTTACTGTAAATTACTGCAAATCAAACAGTGGTTTGTCCAGCAAACGGCCGTAAGATTAACTTATAAATTTTCAATAAAGTTATCACATCTTATAATTCAAGGATAAATATTCTCTGGCCATGAAAACATTATCCTATCATTATGATAAATTTAGTTTCTAAAAGTAAAGCTTGTATCTAGATCAGGCAATCATGGATTATATATGGGTTTTTAATAATTGAACTAATAATACATCAAACTACAAATCACTCAGAGTAAATACGCAAACTTTTTGTTAACAGCGTGCGTGTGCTGGACCCTGGCGTGAGCGGGGTCTCTTTGTTCGTGGTTCAGGTCTTCCGGGGGTTGCTGCGGAATCGCGCGATATTTGAAAGGTTTAACAAGGCAGTGTTTCAGGATTCGTCTTCCTCGTGTGGAGAGGCGAATAGGCGAATAAACTTAGTAAAGAAAAGAAACAAAACAATGGAAACAAAAGCTTCCGAAGGAGCCATGAGAATGGCTGTCCTCTCAGCCCCTGTGCTGAGGGGGACGGCGATAAGAGCAGCGGGGAGAGATAAGAGGGACGAGCGGGAGCGACAAGGATCGAAGCAGGAGAGCAGCGCGTAAGAGAAGGTGGACCTTCCTGGGTTGCCTCTTATGGCTTAAAAAGGTTCACGCATCTGTTCGCGTGAACAACCAATGAACGTCCGCGATCTGAAGCGGGAAAAAGTTCCTTTGTCTCTGTGGAAACACCCACCCTAATAACTTAAGGCTTGTCAGATCTCAGCAGTGATATTCTAGCAAGTTCGTAATTCAAGATTAATAAATTTTTACAGACCTTTTATACAGGTGGATAGTTGGGTCACAACATGACAATTCCAAAAACACCAAACAGTACATATATAACTGATAGAAACACGAAGTTACATTCAAATGCAGAATTACACACATTTAACGTTTGATTAGCACACGATAAAAACTGCAGATTCTCCAATTTATCTGGGGAATCTCTAATGCACCAAAGCAATACTTAATACATTGAGACCACATTGAAAAAGTAATAGTTTAGGATACATTGAGAAAAAGGTACCGGTGAACGGGCTCTTTCCTGTCCTGTTGCCCAGTGGGGTCATAAAGTTTTATGAGCTGGTCAGGGGTAGGGTTACAGACTCATGATTCTTATTTGAGAACATTAAAATTAGGATAAACATTTCCAAAGTATAAGCTAGCAACTTATACTCTTCACATAACAAGGATTAACCATTTTATACAACGCACAAACATATTCGAAATACATATTATTAAGGACTTTATTATTAAGAAAAGTTGGTGTGTGTGTGTCGAGGAATGTGGGGGGTTTCGTTTCTCCTTTGAGGCTCGCACGGGTATTGTAAATAATTTAAGTCCAGCCAGGCTGGCGCCAGGCCAGGCATTTAGTGTAAAAAGGTTTCATTTGTATGCCTGAATTTAACCCATGAATCGATGACCTGCATATCCGTTACATTATATATATATTTTTAATTTATACAAAGGATTAATTAGCTAATAAAAAAAAAGAACATTAGATTAATAATTTATTTTAATAAAAATAATAGTTAGATTAGTCGACTAATCGAAAATATAATCGTTAGATTAGTCGACAGAAAAAATAATCGTTAGTTGCAGCTCTACTTTGCATACATGCTTCTCCACCTCAACTCCTCCCCAAAATCAGCACATACGGAGCTTACAATACCTAGTTTTACTATGCATAACCTCATCTGCATATCATTTCCATGCAAATTCCCATTTACGTGACACCATGTTTAACACAGAGACATTAAGGAAATATGAGATATGGACTAGCGGTGGGCGATATCTCGATATTTAAAATATATTGAGATATAACACGATAGGGATTTTGACATATCGTATATATCGATATATTGTTTATATTTAACTGATTCTGCAACTTTGCTTGTTTGCATTCTCTGTGCTGTGCTCGCCCCCGCTTGCTCGCCCCCCGCCTCCTTGATTTGGTTCCCCCTCCCCTCACGTGTTGTCTCATTAAACATGGCGGCGTCCACAACCAGCCAGGAGGCTACAGAACTAGTCTCAAAAAAAGGACAACTGGCTCCATTATATGGATATACTTCGGTTTTAAGGCGTCGGACTAACAGCAGGCTATGCAGAAAATGCGGACGGAATCGCGGAATCCAGTCATTAAAACGGAATTTACAGTTTAACGTGGAATGTCACAGAATTTGTCAAATTTTTAATGAATCAAAAGTAATGTTAGGTCATTGCACTCACATCAAATCACGATATGGACTAATATCAGTAAATATTAAGCCAGAAAAGTATTTAAATATGAATCCTGCATGTTTTGCGTGACTGTGTAAATGAATGGAGCAAAAGAACGTCTTTGTTCATTACACACACGGAAGCGTGCGTTTGACGTCACGGCTTCTGGGAGCAGGGCAATCTGTCACACCCCAGGACTGGTTTCATTCCCCATGTGCTCTGTGTGACCTAGTTTTGTCTCCCCTTGATTGTCAGAATCAGAATGAGCTTTATTGCCAGGTATGTTTACACAAACGAGGAATTTGTTTTCGTGACAGAAGCTTCCGCAGTGCAACAAAATGACAGCGACAGAAAAAAAACACAGATAATAAAATATTAATAAATAAAACAAGTAAGTAAGGAATAAGAATATACAAATTGACAATTGTATGTGCAGGTATATTACAAAATAAGTTTTGTATATTCAGGTATATTATGTGCAAATTTAAAGTGTAGACTAAGTATGTGTGTTAGATAAATAAGTGTATGAATGTGTAAATAGTGTTGTGTCTTCCACAGTTATTGTCAAATTTTCATGAGATGGATTGCCTGGGGGAAGAAACTGTTCCTGTGTCTGGCCATTCTGATGCTCAGAGCTCTGTAGCGTCGACCAGACAACAACAGTTCAGAGAGAGAGTGTGCTGGATGTGAGCTGTCCAGAGTGATTTTACTAGCCCTTTTGCTCACTCTGGATGAGTATAGTTCTTGGAGAGAAGGGAGGGTTGTACCAATGATTTGCTCAGCATTCCGGACAACCTTCTGTAGTCTTCCGAGGGCAGATCTGGTAGGTGAGCTGAACCAGACAGTTACTGAAGTGCAGAGGATGGATTCAATGATGGCGTAGTAGAACTGTTTCAGCAGCTCCTGTGGCAGGTTGAATTTCCTCAGCTGGCAAAGGAAGTACAACCTCTGATGGAGCTTTTCATAGGAGTCAATGTGAGTGTCCCACTTTAGGTCCTGAGAGATGGTTGTATCCAGGAACCTGAATGACTCCACTGCAGTCACAGTGCTGTCCATGATGGTGAGTGGGGGGAGAGCAGTGGGGCTGAATTCCACGATCATCTCCACTGTTTTGAGTGTGTTGAGCTCCAGGTTTTTGAGATTGCACCAGACAGTCAGCTCTTTAACCTCCATCCTGGATGAGGAGTGCAGTCGTTGGTGTACAGGGGGAAGAGCAGTGTGGGAGAGAACGCAGCCCTGAGGAGCTCCAGTGCTGATTGTACAGGTGCTGGATGTGTATTTTCCCATCCTCACTAACTGCTGCCTGTCTGTCAGGAAGCTGTTGATCCACTGACAGACGAAGGTGGGCACAGAGAGCTGAGTTTGTTTGGGCAGAAGGAGGGTTGGAATGATAGTGTTAAAGGCTGAACTGAAGTCCACAAACAGGATCCTCACATAAGTCTCTGGTCTGTCTAGATACTGCAGAACATAATGCAGTCCAGTGATGACTGCATTGTCTACAGACCAGTTTGCTCTGTAGGCAAACTAAAGAGGATCCATTAAAGGTCCAGTAATGTCCTACAGGTTGGCCAACATCAGTTTTTCAAATGACTTCATGACCACAGATGTAAGAGCTCATCCAGATCGGTGGCAGCAACTTCAAAAGCACTCCAGTCAGTGATGTCAAAACAAGCTTGTAATACTGCTCTGCTTCATTAGTCCATCTTTTTATGGTCCTTAATACAGGTCTAGCTGATTTCAGTTTCTGCCTGTAGGCCGGTATTAAGATGAACCAAACAGTGATCAGAGCTGCCCGTGGGACAGAGTGATATGCATTCTTTATTGTGGTCTAACAGGGATCCAATATATTACTGTCTCTGGTGGGACATGTGGTGTGCTGTCTGTATTTTGGGAGTTCACGGGAGAGATTTAAACAGAGTCCGTGTGTTGTTGTTCTGTCTCTGTGATCTGATCAGCGAGTTTCTGAGTTGAGCTCACGTGCATTTGCAGAGAAATGAAAACACTCACAAGAATGACCGAGTGAAACTCCCACGATGAACAGAATAGTTAGCAGTTAATGAAGAGCAATTCTAGATCTGAACAGCACATCTTCTTCATCTATACACCACCTTTCGTTGATGTGAAAGTATGTCCCACCGCCGCGTGATTCCCCTGTTGATTCTGCGCTGCGGTCCGCTCTGAACAGATGAAAGCCCATCAGATGGAGCGTGCTGTCTGGAATGGCCTCGTTTAGCCAAGTTTCCATGAAACACATAGCAGCAGAGTGTGAGAATTCCTTATTTGCCTGGTAAAACAGAAGGAATTCGTCCGTTTTGTTGGGTAGAGATGGATGGATGCTAGGCAATGGCATTCGGAATCCGCGCTTTTCAGCTACTATGCCGCCAACTACTATGTCCAGCAAAACATCAGAATAGCAATTAGTCTCAGAAGTGAGATGTATTTTCTTGCAGTTGAATCCTATAAAACCACATTAAATGCACATACAGAAATCAAGAAACAAAATAAAAGTTGAATTTTATAACAATTAATTTTATTCTTGACCTTCCGCGTTTGATTTCCAAACTGGAATAGCTTTTTGATTCCAAACACTCTTACTATAAAAAATTACATTCTTGCATGCAAAAGACCTGTATGGTAACTAGGGGACTATGTAAAATATTTTGTCAGCTTACTAGGTTTATCATTTGTCTTTTTATTTTTTGATAATGTCGATAATTGTCTGTTACCTGACTGTTGACATCGACATCATGATACTTATGAGATGTCGTCAATAAATGATAATATGTCATATCACCCGTAGGGCTGGGTATCAACTCAGATGTCCTGATTCAATTTGATTTCAATTAGCAAGCTCTCGTTTCGTTTCGATTCAACTCGTTTCAATTTTTTTTTATTACATTCAGTGAATTCACCTAAAGGATTATTAGGAACACCATACTAATACTGTGTTTTACCCACTTTCGCCTTCAGAACTGCCTTAATTCTACGTGGCATTGATTTAACAAGGTGCTGAAAGTCTTCTTCAGAAATGTGG
Organism: Carassius gibelio; assembly: GCF_023724105.1. Lineage (NCBI taxonomy): Eukaryota > Metazoa > Chordata > Actinopteri > Cypriniformes > Cyprinidae > Carassius > Carassius gibelio. The sequence continues at coordinate 706,340 of NC_068378.1, forward strand.
GCCAATATTATTAGGATAGCATCTTGCAGTTGATGGAGATTTGTAGGATGCACATCCAGGGCACGAAGCTCTCATTCCACCACATGCCAGAGATGCTCTATTGGGTTGAGACTGGTGACTGTGTGGGCCATTTTAGTACAGTGAACTCATTGTCATGTTCAAGAAACCAATTGAAATGATTTGAGCTTTGTAAAATGGTGCATTATCCTGCTGGAAGTAGCCATCAAAGGATGGGTACATGGTGGTCATAAAGGGATGGACATGGTCAGAAACAATGCTCAGGTAGGCCGTGGCATTTAAACGATGCCCAATTGGCACTAAGGGGCCTAAAGTGTGCCAAGAAAACATCCCCCACACCATTACACCACCACCACCAGCCTGCAAAGTGGTAACAAGGCATGATGGATCCATGTTCTCATTCTGTTTACGCCAAATTCTGACCATCTGAATGTCTCAACAGAAATCGAGACTCATCAGACCAGGCAACATTTTTCCAGTCTTCAGCTGTCCAATTTTGGTGAGCTCGTGCAAATTGTAGCCACTTTTTCCTATTTGTAGGGGAGATGTGTGGTACCCGGTGGGGTCTTCTGCTGTTGTAGCCCATCCGCCTCAAGGTTGTGCGTGTTGTGGCTTCACAAATGCTTTGCTGCATACCTCGGTTGTAACGAGTGGTTATTTCAGTCAAAGCTGCTCTTCTATCAGCTTAAATCAGTCGGCCCGTTCTCCTCTGAACCTCTAGCATCAACAAGGCATTTAAGCCCACAGGACTGCCGCATACTGGATGTTTTTCCCTTTTCACACCATTCTTTGTAAACCCTAGAAATGGTTGTGCATGAAAATCCCCGTAACTGAGCAGATTGTGAAATACTCAGACCGGCCTGTCTGGCACCAACAACCATGCCAGGCTCAAAATTGCTTAAATCAACTTTATTTCCCACTCTGACATTCGGTTTGGAGTTCAGGAGATTGTTTTGACCAGGATCACACCCCTAAATGCATTGAAGCAACTGCCATGTGATTGGTTGATTAGATAATTGCACTAATGAGAAATTGAACAGGTGTTCCTAATAATCCTTTAGGTAGGTGTAGTTTCAAAACAAATGCTATTAATATTTTTTAAAAATTAACAGTAAACATCAGTTTACAAATGGCAAATTAGTAAAAAGATATTAAGGAGGACTATAGGAGGACTTTGTTCACCCCCCAGAGCTGTGTGAGACACTTTTTAGTAAGGATAGGTGCTTTTTATCTTTTACTGATGCACTGCAGCACCCACTAACACCCACCATTAAACATCTTGAAAGATCAAAGACAATTTTTTATATAATTCCGACTGGATTCGTCTAAAATAAGAAATTCATATACACCAAGTGTAAGGGAAACAGGTCAATTTAGCTCAAAGGGAATCATTTAAGATTTTAAAGGGAATTTGAACAGAATCACTGTTTCACGGCTGTTCACGGAGACGCGCCTGCGGTTCAGTGAACGAGCCGTTTAACATCAAATCTGCGCTGGATACTAATATCCAAACTATAGTGAAAACACTATCAATTAGCACAGTAACAAGATCGGCAGTTTAAGACATTAACTTGTAAGCACAAAACACAAGATACTTCTCTTTTCAATATGAATAAGGCTTTATTAGATAAATCTAAGACATATAAACTAATCTTACACATAAACGCACGCACACACACATTCACACAAGTTGCAGGAAGGTCGAAAGTTAGGGAAAGATGAGTTTAAGAGAATGGAAATATGGAATCCCAAGTTAACAGCAATACGTTAAATTGCATAAACATGAACAACCATCAATCACGTAATTAGCGCTCGCATTGTATATTAGATACACCAGTTATATTAGATACACCAGTAAAGGTCACAGTCTGGAGGTAAAGTTACTTGCATCTCCTGTGAAGAAGGAGCCTCGGTGAAAGGGCTATCCCAAGGTCGTTGATTGGCTGGAAGTTCAGTCTCTGAAGTGACGTCTTGGGAAGCCCGTGGTTGTTGGGCGTTGGCTGAAAGTGCAGAGTCGTGTTCGCTGGTTGAAGTTGAATGGATGTTACAAAACTTAACTCAGAACACGAAACTGAAAAGAAAAGAAATAAAGTTTGACGAGACTAGGTTGTGTTCCTTCTCATAGTAGCAGCAGGCAGGCACGCTGGAGCCGCGCTCAAAGAACAATGATGACTAACCGCATGGCTAGATGCTACAAGCTAAAGCTATGTAGCAATGCTACAAGCTGAAAGCTAAGAGCAGGCATGACTAATAGCATGACTGATAGCACGAGCAAGGCTGGAACTAAAAGCAGACATGGCTAATAGCAGCAGCTAGGGACTAAAAGCAGACTAAAAGCAAAGCATGACTGATAGCACAAGCAATGCTAGAACTAAAAGCAGACTAAAAGCGAAATTACATCGTGTCCAAAGCATTTAACTTCCTTGTTGGCCACCCCTCAAATGTTGCCTTGACCAATCAGATATGGTCTTGGCTCAGGGGATCATAAATCATTTGTTTATCTTACCAAGCATGTGGTTCCTGCCTCGCAGGATCTAATTTTGGACATGATTCCTATAACACAATTATGATATATTTTACAAATAAATGATTGTCAGGACAATATCAAGCAAGAAAATTCGATTATATCAATACTAGTCATGACTATGTATCCTATAGTTATCAAAAGACATACACAATAAGTGATTATACATGATAGTCAAATGTGTGGGTTACACATAAATGAATATGGAGTTAAGCAATGGAACGATTCATTTACGTCTTTAAGTCTTTTTGAGTTCATTCTGGTCCATATATAATGTATAAAAAGCAGTTTCTTTGCCATTCTCTGGCAAAGGGACTTTTCTGTGAAGATAAAGGTTTAAAGCCCTTCCCCCTTAGGAATTTCAGCCTGGTTTCACTGGCTGGGTGGGAAGTCAATGCAAGTATTTAACTTGATCTCCTGGGTTTACATGTGATGTCCAGCGTTGCATTCCAATCACGAACAATAAATTTGACAATCTCTTCTTCGAATTAAAATTGTCAATAATTGTTCTATTGGTGTTAATGTTGAAAGCTGTTGTGTGAACAAGTTGGTTGGTTGGTTATCTTGCTTGGTTCTTGTGGCACTAGAACTGATTTATGACTTCCTGAGGAGTTCGGCTCTCGTTTCAATGCACACAGCTCTGATAGACTCTTTGATTTGTCTGATTCGACTCATTTCTGCTACACAAGGATGACTTGGGGTGAGTAATTTATGGGCTAATTTTCATTTTTGGGTGAACTAACCCTTTAACTCTTCTTAATGGGCCAAAATTTTGCGTGGGATTTTGTGGTTGTGGTTGCTATTTGCTTACAAAGATTTCGATCTAAAGACTTTATTTTTTATGTGTTCCTTAAACACAATAATATGTGTCCCTGGACCACAAAACCAGTTTTAAAGGGGTCATATAATGCAATTTCAAGTTTTCCTTTATCTTTGGAGTGTTACAAGCTGTTTGTGAATAGGTAAAATCCCCAAAGTTGGAAAGACTTCAGTCTCAAACCAAAAGAGATATTCTTCATAAAAGTCCACACTTGAATTTAATTGAAATTTATTTGACAAGTTTATAAAACTGTATAAAATACAAGTATTCCATACACTTTCGAAAAACTGTCGAGGATAAAATAACAATAAAGCCCTTGGCTTATTTCCATTGCGGCCCTTGATGTTAATATAAAGGTTATGTGTACGTGCAGAACAAACAAAGCAACAGTATCTCCTAATCTTAATTAAACACATTTATAAAATTCAAATTTTTATCAATATAGTAGAGATAATTCACTTAAAATACAAATCACAACTGACAATAAACACACCACTAAATGACACAATTTAAAATAAAATCACCACAAAACACACTAACTACCCTTACCAAACAGACTTCTTTTTACCAATCTTTTAAAACTCAAAAAGTATTTTACTCCCTTTTGTCAGACACAGACGAGGACACAGAGGATTCAGTGAAATAGTATTTAATGTGAATCAGAGGTTTCAGACACAGGTGAATCTTGACACGTGGAGGACACAGAAACAACACAACTTTCCTTCAGGTGAGTGGTGGTGCAGACGGTGACTCAGACGAAGACGATGGTAGTAGAAGTTCCGATGAGGATGAAGAGGGGAAGGCAGATCAGGTAGGTAGATTAATGTCATTAAGGTAAGTGAGGAGATCGGTGCAAGACCAGACACTGAGTGATGGTGACTGGTGGCTTTATATGTGGTGCTGGTGATGATGCACAGGTGTTTAGAATTCGGGTGATTGGGGACGAGTGGGTGTGGCGTAAGTGTCCGATCCTGGGAGTGTAGCAGGTGTGGTTGTGACAGTACCCCCTCCTCCACGGGCGGCTCCTGACGGCTGGGATCTTGTACGACGACGGGGTCTACCTCGGCCATGGGGAGCGGGGCGGTCTGGATGGTCTCGGTGAAAGTCAGTGAGAAGGCTGGGGTCCAGGATGTCGTTGCGATTAACCCAGCAACGCTCCTCCGGGCCGTAATTCTCCCAGTCTACCAGGTACTCCAATTGTGGACCCCGTCGTCGAGAGTCGAGGATAGCTCTAACCCGGAAGATGTTGTTGTCTTCTTCGATGGCTGGAGGAGGAGGTACGGCATCATCACCAGGCTCTGTGGATGGAGGAGACAAGGGTTCAGTGAAGGGTTTGAGGAGTGAGACATGGAATGAGGGTGAGATGCGGTACTGTGCAGGTAGCTGGAGTCGATAGGTCACTTCATTCAGTTGCCGTTCAATGGTGAATGGTCCGATGTATCGGGGACTCAGCTTACGGCAGGGCAGCCGGAGGCGGATATCCCTCGTCGAGAGCCAGACTCGCTGTCCAGGTTGGTATTGCGGTGTAGGTCTTCGACGAGCGTCCGCTTGCTCCTTATGCCTCCGCACTGCCCGCTGGAGATGCACGTGAGCCGAGTCCCAGACCCTCTCGCTCTGTCGGAACCAGTGATCTACCGCTGGGACCTCCGAGGGCTCACCTGACCATGGGAAGAGCGGAGGCTGGTATCCGAGGACACATTGGAAGGGGGTGAGCCCGGTGGTGGATTGCTGGAGGGAGTTCTGAGCGTATTCGGCCCAGGGTAGGTACTGGCTCCAACAGTCCTGGTTACGGTGGCAGTATATCCTCAGGAACCTCCCAAGCTCCTGTATCTTACGCTCCGTCTGGCCGTTGGTCTGTGGGTGGTATCCGGAAGAGAGGCTGACGGACACCCCTAGAAGACGGAAGAAAGCGGACCAGACTCTGGAGATGAACTGGGGACCCCGGTCGGAGACGATGTCCTCAGGAATGCCAAAGTGGCGGAATACATTGTGGAACAGTGCCTCTGCCGCTTCAAATGCAGTGGGAAGCCCTTTGAGAGGGATGAGCTTACATGACTTTGAGAACCTGTCAACCACTACTAGCACACAGGTGTAGCCTTGAGAAAGAGGGAGGTCAGTCATGAAATCTATACCTATATGGGTCCAGGGACGTTCAGGAATGGGCAGAGGCACCAGTTTACCCTCCGGGAGTCTTCTAGGGGTGTCTGCTATGGCGCAGACGGAGCATCCCTTGAGGTAGCGGACGGTATCCAGAGCCATCGATGGCCACCAGTAACGTTGTTGAAGGAGCGAGAGGGTCTGCCTCCTGCCTGGATGTCCAGATCCCGGAGAGGTATGAGCTAAGTCCAGGAGGGTAATCCGATGTTGAGGGGGGATGAAGAGTTTCCCTCCTGGACCTCCCGGCGGAGCTGGGTGTTGAAGGTTTTCTTGTTCAATCAGATGATCAATGTTCCATTGGATGGGACTTACAATCATGGCTGGAGGGAGGATTGGTTCCGGAGATTCGGGTTCAGGATCTGCTTGATGAAGACGGGAGAGGGCATCGGCTCTATTGTTCTGAGAGCCAGGACGGTAAGTGACCTTGAAGTTGAATCTCGTGAAGAACAAGGCCCATCTGGCTTGGCGATGATTCAGTCTCTTAGCTTCACGGAGGTATTCCAGGTTCCGGTGGTCTGTTACTACCTCGAAAGGGAACTGGGCTCCCTCCAGCCAATGACGCCATTCTTCCAGAGGCAGCTTGATGGCCAGTAGATTCACGGTTACCGATGTCATAATTTTGCTCCGCCGGGGATAGCTTCTTCGAGAATAAGGCGCATGGATGGAGTCTTGGAGGATCCCCCTGCCGCTGGGATAGGACTGCTCCGACTCCGGTTGATGAGGCGTCCCCTTCCACAATGAACTGTCGCTTAGGGTCAGGGTGGACCAAGATCGGAGCAGTCTTGAAGGCCCGCTTGAGTTGGTGGAAGGCTTCTGTGGCTTCGGGGTTCCAGGACAGAGACTTGGGCCGGTTCCGGAGGAGAGAAGTTAGAGTGGAGCTGAGTAAACTGTAATCTTGGATGAATCTTCTATAGAAGTTGGCAAAGCCCAGGAAGCGTTGGAGGTCTTTAATGGAACCAGGTTGAGGCCAGTGTGTAATGGCATCCACCTTCCCCTGGTCCATCTTCACGCCTTGTGGGTCGATGATGTATCCCAGGAACTGGACTGAGGGCGTGTGGAACTCACATTTTTCCAATTTGAGGTAGAGGTGGTGTTCCCGGAGTTTTCGGAGTACGAGCGTGACATGTTGGATGTGTTCCTCCTTGGAAGTGGAGTAGATGAGGATGTCGTCGATGTAGACAATTACGAACTGGTTAAGGTATTCTCTGAAGACTTCATTCATGTAATTTTGGAAGACGGATGGACTGTTGGATAACCCATACGGCATGACCCGGTATTCGTAGTGTCCGGAAGGGGTAATGAAAGCAGTCTTCCACTCGTCCCCCTTCCGGATGCGGATTAAGTTGTAGGCGCTCCTCAAGTCCAGTTTTGTGAAGATCTTGGCTCCGCGTAGTTGTTCTAATGCTGCTGGGACCAGGGGAAGAGGATAGCTGAATTTGATGGTTTGAGAGTTGAGGTGGCGATAGTCGATACACGGCCTCAAGCCTCCGTCCTTCTTGGCCACGAAGAAAAAGCTGGAAGCGGCAGGGGAAGTAGATGGTCGGATGAACTCCTGAGCGAGTGCTTCCTGTATGTACTCCTCCATGGCCTTCTGCTCCGGGATGGACAGTGGATAGACTCGTCCTTTAGGAAGGGTTGCTCCAGGCAGGAGGTCGATGGCGCAGTCCCATGGCCTATGAGGTGGAAGTTTCGTTGCCAACCGCTTACTGAACACATCCTGGAACGCCCGATATTCCGGAGGGATGACATGATCAGCCTCAGTGTCGGGGCTTTCCACTGACGTGGACTGGACCGGTAGGGATGACTTCTTCCCGGGAGGAATGACCTTGGGAATTTTAGTTGGGGGAGTGATACAGGTAGGATGACAGGATTGTCCCCATTTCAGGATCTCACCCGTGGGCCAATGGATGTGAGGTTGGTGTTGATTTAGCCAGGGGCGTCCCAGGATGATGTCTGCGGTGGATTCCTCCAGCACCATAAACGTAATGTTTTCCTCATGCAGGAGTCCCACGCGGAGGATGATTGTGGGGGAGAAATAGTGGAAACGACCCTTGCCCAGCGGTTTTCCCTGTATTGTTGTTATTTTGAGTTCGACGGGGCTTCGATGACGTTTGGCACTTAGACGAGTTAATGTTTGCCGGTTGATGAAGTTCCCCGCCGAACCGGAGTCGATGAGGGCTTGTCCAAAACGGAAGAATGGAGATGTCTTAGAGTAACCCAGGTTTTAGTCAAAGGAGCAGTTAGAGGTGGAATATGGATGGTACTCACCGCTGGGCGTGGAGGTCGTACTGGACTGGACAGGATGGTAAGAGGTGTCCATCTCCTCCACAGTAGAGGCACAGCCCGATGTTAATCCTCCGCTGACGTTCCGATGTGGATAGATGGTTAGAATCCACTTGCATGGGTTCTGGTGCTGGAGGAGCGACAGATGGTATAGCGGGCGGAGGAAGTACAGAGGGAGTGAGCGGATGACAGGCAGTGAGTCTCTGGGCAACTCTAATGGATTTTTGGATTAGACACTCAAGTCCCAGTGAGTCTTCATATACCACAATCAACTCTTGTACTCTGTCACACAAACCGTGGCGATATGCCGTAATTAAGGCGGTTTCATTCCAGCCGCTTATGTAAGCGAGTGTACGGAAGCGTACGGCATAATCACTCACGGATTCATCTCTCTGTTGGCGAATTGTAAACAGTTGATCATGGACAGATAAGGCCGAAGTTTGTTGACCAAAGACGGATTTTAACTGAGAACAGAAATTTGTTACCGATCCGATAGCTGAGGAGTTAGAGTCCCAGAGAGATTGAGCCCATTGAAGAGCTTTACCTGAGAGCAGGTTGATGATGAATGCGACTCGACTGCGTTCAGTGGTGAATAAATGAGCGTTGGATTCCAGGTAGAGGGAACACTGTAGTAGGAACCCTCTGCAATCCCCCGCCGTGCCGCTGTATGTCGCAGGTTTGGCCATGGGACTCGCAGGGGCAACTGAAGAAGTGACTGGCGGTGTAGCGGTGATAGTGGGAGCAGAAAGTTGAGTTTGTTGTAGTAGTGAGGACCGTACAGCGTGAACCAGTTCGGTGAAGGGATCCGCGGTGCGGTCCTCGCCTGTATCTGGAGAGCTCTGCATTTGGTCTGGTCTTCTGTCAGACACAGACGAGGACACAGAGGATTCAGTGAAATAGTATTTAATGTGAATCAGAGGTTTCAGACACAGGTGAATCTTGACACGTGGAGGACACAGAAACAACACAACTTTCCTTCAGGTGAGTGGTGGTGCAGACGGTGACTCAGACGAAGACGATGGTAGTAGAAGTTCCGATGAGGATGAAGAGGGGAAGGCAGATCAGGTAGGTAGATTAATGTTGTTAAGGTAAGTGAGGAGATCGGTGCAAGACCAGACACTGAGTGATGGTGACTGGTGGCTTTATATGTGGTGCTGGTGATGATGCACAGGTGTTTAGAATTCGGGTGATTGGGGACGAGTGGGTGTGGCGTAAGTGTCCGATCCTGGGAGTGTAGCAGGTGTGGTTGTGACACCTTTATTGAAACTGGTAATTTATTCCATGCTATAGCACTAGTATATTACAAATATTTTTTCCCTACCAATCTCTTAAATTTACATGGACAAATATTAAAATCTCTACCCCTAGTTTTATAGGAATGCTGCTGACTCACCATATAAAATATTTTTTTAAATAACTTGGAACCACATTATTGACAATTCTATTTGTCATACCCATTTTTAAAAATATCACCCTTTTTTCCACAGTCAATATCCCCAACTCCTTAAAACTTTCACTATGTAAATGTGCTCTAGAATGTACTTTTAAAATTATCCGAACTAATTTATTTTGAGCCTTTTGCAATTTATTCTTCATAACTTGGGAACAACTACCATACCAAAAGGAGGAAGCATAATCAAAATGAGGTTGAATCATGGCACCTGCTGATAATTTTAGTGAATTTTCATTTAGAGTGAATTTCTAATAAACCGGCTTGCCTTGCTAAAAACTTAATTTTACCACATATTTTTATAAATGCCTTTCTAGCCATAAAATCACCTGTTAATGTATTATCTATTAAACAACCTCAAATAGTTTACTACAGCTTTTACGTCTATGGCCTTACCAATTATCTTAATTAAAAAAGTATCATCCTTATTTAATTACATTTTAGATGCAAAAAGAATGGCCTCAGTCTTTCCTGCATGAAGGAATGGTTTATTATCTAAAAACCATTTAGACATCACCTGTAGCTGCAAAGTCATCTTTTCTTCTATGACCCCTTTATTCTCATCAAAACCAACTGCCTTTAACCTGTACAGTAAAATTGTGTGGTCTAAAGTATTGAATGCTTTCTGTAGGTCCAACATAACCATTCCACAAAATGTACCATTGTCAACTGCTTTCCTTATTTTATCAGTCATATATAATATACAAGTATCAGTTGAATGTAACTGCCTAAAACCAGACTGTAAATCATATAAAATATTGTTTTTACCAATATATTTTCAAATTTGGTCATAGATAACTCTTTCCAATATCTTAGACATTGCACCCAAAACAGAGACAGGCCTGTAATTAGCCATATTTAATTTACAACCCTTCTTATATAATTGTATAACTCTAGCACTCTTAAACTCCTTTAGTATTATTCCTTGTTCAACTGATAAATTTAAGATATATGATAAATACGGAGCAATTACTCTATTCCCTAAATTTTTTAAATGCAGGGATATTATCAATCCCAGAAGCTTTATTTATTTTTATTTCATTTAAACATTCAAAAATCTCACTTTCAGTTACTGGTCTCAACTTAAAGGAATCTTGAATAATTCCACGCTTCCCATAAAAAGGTTTGTTATACAAATCAGGCCTCTCTGGAAGTTGGTTATAGAATTTATTAGCTAATGATATGAAATAATGACTAAAAGTTTCAGCAACTTCCTTTGGATTAGAAATTAAAACCTCCTCCACCTTTAGGTTGATATTTGGAGACTTCTCCTTAGAAGCAATTTAATAACCTAAACTTTGTTTCTTCTTAATTTATAAATCTCAAAACTACTAACTTCCAAATTATTTTTAAACTTTTTAAAACTATCATTCCTTAGTTTAATCCTCTGTAATATATCATCATTAATCCATGGTTCTGATAGCTGTTTAATTCTTACATTCTTAAACAGAGCTACCCTATCTAGTACCTTACTAAATAATTCCTTAAAACCCACCCAAGCTTTATCAACATCTTTACATTCCAATACACAAGACCAATGAACTTTTCCCAGTAAGTCACAAAATAACTCTGGACAATAATATTTCATCGATCTTACCGATATTGTATTATGACCATAATATTTTGTCTTCTGCACTTTTCTATATATATATATATATATATATATATATATATATATATATATATATATATATATATATATATATATATATAGAATATATATATATATATATAGAATATATATATATATATATATATGACGAAATCATTTCTATCATTAAAAGTCAAATCCGATCTGACAAATACACAAAGACCGCCACCTTTACGATTTCTATCTCTTCTTATCAAATTGTAATTAGCTATTTCAATTTCAGAAACCAGAATCGAACCGTCCAACCAAGTTTCACTATACCCAAGTACCGAAAACTTGAGCTCAGAACATAACAGTCTTATCTCAGAGATGTTTGGAAGTAAGCTCCTAACATTTAAATGAGCAATAAATAGACCATTTGAGGTCTTCCTGAAGTCAATACCACAAGCAACATCCTTCTGAAATGAGCTTACCGGCTCATCCAGATGCTTGTGTTGCTTTAACCAACCTGGAGCAGGCCTCACTTCCAGCAACATGATGAATCACCTCCTGCCGCGACACATCTCTAGAATCATCATGTTGAGAAGTTAAATCCTCCCAATGTTCAGCAATATAACTCCAACCCACTGTAGCCCCAGATCATCAATCCTCCTGGCCAAGCGCATTCAGCACATCCAAATAAGACTTCGAGTCGGCAAGGCTTTGCTGTTGATTATCTCTCGCGGTGGGACCGGGACATTGATGTATATCACCAGACAGAAGTAAACACAAGAATATAATAGTCCCCTTATATCTCCGATTTCTATTTGCTCCACTTTTCCTCATACATGGAACTGACCACGAGTGGCATATAAACATCTCAACAAAAAAAAAATGTTTGAGCCAAACCCGAAAAACTTTTTTACGTTTCCACTTTCTTGCATCCAAAATTTTAAATTTCCTTCAGTAGATTCCTTCTCACGATAAAATAAGATTAAAAAAAGAATAATAATTAGGAGAACTTCTAGCACATAACACCTGCTTGCCGCCATCTGAGCCCCTTTCACACTGCGATTCTGGAAAATACATGGGTAATGTGTCCCGGCAATTGTTCCCATGTTGCTAGATTTTGCACACAACAACCACAATTTTTTTGTAAATTTTGTAAATTGTAAATTTACTGTAAATATATTAAAACTTAATTTTTGATTTGTAATATGCATTGCTAGGAACTTAATTTGGATTGGCGATTTTTTCCGTATTTAGATTTTTTTGCAGCATATAGTTGTAACTCGAACAAATATTGTCAAAGGAAAGCTTATTAATTCAGCTTAAATATGATGTACTGTATAAGTCTATTTCAAATAAATATACCCTTACGACTGGTTTTGTGGTCCAGGGTCACATATGTATTCTGAAAGTTGTTCTGAGTGGTTCTTAGCATGTTGCAGTACTGTTTGGGTGGTTCCTAGGTGCTTACTTACTGGTTCAGGTTGAAAAAAGTCTAATTCAAAATCAAGCTGCACATATCGGGTATTCATATCTGCAGGACAAAGTAGGAGGTACATCCCAAACTTAAATCCACTTGTTGAAATGCCTAGTATGTGCCATAATATTAATAATGCTTCCTGATTAATCTGCTTATGAATCATAATTTTAATTATATATTTTTTAATGGCAAAAGGTTTATTCTGAAAATTAGATGTCAGAAATCACTGAAAGCCTTCATAAGAACATTTCTAAAAGTTGCCTCTCAAATGAATGAAAGCAGATTAAAACCAAATGTCCAATAGCTGAATAGGAGACAGTGTTTGCGTGTGTTTATATGAAAGAGCGAGCATTAGGTTGCTCAAACGTATGAACAATCTATAACAGATGCGGGACGCTACACAAGCTCCAAACACACACCTAACACACAAAAATTAAACCAAAGTGTGCATGCTTCACTCTTGAAAAGACTGCAATTAAGGGAATTATATGGTCCTTTTTAAAAATCAAACTCACGGCATGTCAAATTCAGACATGTCTGAGATGATCGAGTGAATCAATAACACAACTTTTACTTTTCTTAATTTGACATAAGCATATTTTCAAAGAGTCAAAAACAGTGACAGTGTTTTTTGCCACCAGTTGGGACCATTTCGAATAAACAAAGCATCTTTTGCACAGTGCACAAAACAAACAAATGATTTTGGCACAACTAACAAAAGGAACTAGTGCAAACATTCAACAAATCGCAAAAACCGCAAGCACATTTCAGATCCTCTTCATAGACTCTTTTGAAACAAAATGTTCTGCAACAGTTTTCATGGGCTTTGTATCAGCCAGGCCCAGGCAGATCCTTATAAATTCTATAACTCTGCTGCACATTTTCCTAACCTTTTTGTACATTTGTTTTGGAGCGCTTCCAGGAGACAGCAGGACTACTTGGCATGCATTTGTGTACACTATGCTGGAAGAGCTGAGGATTTGGGGGCTCAGAGGCAGACTCAGGCCGGCTTTGGTCTAACACTTAAGGAAATGTCTGCTTACTGGGAATCTGGCCCATGAGCTGGCAGTAGTAGTACCAAAAGACACTGCTAATGGAAACCATGCCCATAGTGTAGACGCCAAGAAAAACATACACATAAATACTGTATGTAGATGATTTCACGTGTGCATCATTATGGTGGCATGCAGCAAGGTAGACTACATCTCTGTGCTTCGATCCATTCTCTAAAGAGCTAGGAGCAACCCACAAATCATTTTCATCTGTGTATCCAGCAAATTTTAGTGGTACTTGCAAAGGCAAGTATCAGTGTAAAAATTATTTATAATTTTAACTGAAAAAGAATGCAAAAATGTTACAGTAAAAACCTGTTGAATGGTATGTTTACTATTTATATCAGGGATTTTTTTATGCATCTAACCTTTATTTAATAACATTTAATGTAATTTTACAGTAAAATATATACTTCACATTTGAAATTATTTTGTTTAAATAATTCTTTCTTAATGTATTATTTAACCAGTTTGTATATTAGGCTTTTATGTTACAACTTGTGTTGTTTAAGTAATGTTTATTGCATTATTTGTTTGAGTTAACATGGTGTTTTGTACTTGTGTGTATATGACACATTGTACCGTCTATGTGTTAGTACTTAACTCAACTTAGGAAACATTTACTTGTGATGAACTGTGATTTATCACGTGGCTTTCTCTACCCATGATATTATGGTATTCAGTATATTTTAAAGATACAAAACCTTTTTGTTTTAATACATATTTAAACTAAAGTTCACAAATTGTTTCGTGTATATGTTTACATTTTTACAGTATTTTGACAGAATTATTCTTGCAACAGGGTACTGTTGTTGCTAATACTTTTGTTAATGATTACAAGAAACCACAAACCCCTAAGTATTAAACTTTGGAGCAACTTGTCCCACACCATTTGTGTTACAGACACTTGAACTGTGGCACTGAGGACAGGCATGCTAGTACCTTTTTTAATGACATCATCAGACATTTTTTCCCTTAACTGCAATGAAATTGGCAACTCAATTATACTTACTCTGAAGAAGGGGGCCCAAAAATGTGAATGATTTAGGATATCATAAGAGTAAGAGTATATTTATGTTAAAAAAGTAAACATGTTGGTTCTATATAAAGTTTTTTTCCCCCTTCTACTACAGTTGTGTATATCTGTGGACCTCTACAGACGTTTTTCCAAATAATGAAGCTCTTTGAGGTTGAGGTGAAGAACCCAGAGGACTACGCCATCTTCTACATTGATGTGTTTGCAGAGAGTTTAAGGGGAAATGTTCCGATGCCCTGGCAGGGTTCAAAGATACAGTGGAATGACCCCATCAAGCTATTCCAGGTATAAATGATAATTCCTATAATAACAACTGAGCTTTAGCATAACAGCCCCAGTGGCATTTGTCTGCGTTTGAAATTGCTTGAGTATAGCTGCTTAACAATTCAACTAGTTTTCTAC